>NC_061100.1:53677245-53707245 GCF_015104395.2 Macrobrachium nipponense
GTTTTTACCCCTTTACTAAATAGTACATTTCTAAGTATGCTGTCCATACTGAGAATATCTTATGTAATCTTAATAATATCACATCAGTGGGGTAAGTATTACCTCCATGTGGCTCTCCCGATTTGATGATAACCATTTCGACAGAATAATGAACTATCAGACCTGTTTTTTTTCTCTTTTCTCTATTTTTCTCTCTCCACCCTATCTGTGACCCAGAGCAGTCTACTAAGAACTACTATATGCATTCTAAACTGCTTAGGTCAGCAGAATTACGCTGGATTTTGAGGAACGAGCTCATATTCGTCCACTTTAAGAAAAGGATACCGGGTGTCCAGTTGTGAGTCAGGCTAGACTTCCTAATACTATCCTATGAGATCTTACCTTACTTTACAGACCTTACAGCTTGTTCGGGTTGCCCCAGGTCCCTCATTGTGAGGCACCTTCACTGTCTACCAGAGAATTGCTGATGCATCTTCCGGTATATTTTGTATCTTCCAATCTTGGATGGTCTGGGATGCAGCTTAGATATTTGTCGAGCTTATTCTTAAACATATCTACGCTTACTCCTGATTGATGTTCTTCAGATGAGCTGGCAACGCATTGAATAGACACTGCATTGTCGATGCTGGTGCGTAATGGATTAATGTCCTGTGTACTTTCCTTAGTTTTCCTGGTATAGTTTTGGGCACTATTAATCTACCTCTGCTTGCTCTTTCTAATATGTTTAGCTCCATTAGGTTTTCGGCGATTCCTTCCATCTGTTTCCATCCCTGTATTATGTAGCGTTCTCTTCTCCTTTCTAGACTATATGATTAAAAAAATTGTAGTCTTTCCCAGGGGTCAAGATCCTTAAGTTCTTTTATTCTAGCTGTAAAGGACCTTTGTATACTCTATTTGTGCAATATCCTTTTGGTAGTGTGGGTACCATATCATATTGCATTTTCCAAGTGGACTATGTAAATGCTTTGCATTTTGCCAATAGTATTGCTATTTGATCATTGCATAACATGCTCCTATTCAACATCACACCAAGCTCTTTAACTGCTTCCATATTAGAGATTGTCTCGTTATTAGGTCCCCTATATGCATATAGCTTTCCTTCTCTATGTCCATAATTTATTGATTCAAATTTATCAGAGTTAAGTACCATCCTATTTACCTCTGCCCATTCATATATTTTGTTAAGGTCTCCTTGTAGTTCCCATCTTCATCACAAGTAATTTATCGACTTATTCTTGAGTCATCGGCGAAACTACTCACTACCGAGTCCTTAACATTACTGTCTATGTCTGCAATCATAATAACAAACAGCAATGTAGCTAACACCGTACCTTATGGCACACCGGATATTACCTTAGCTTCATCCGATTTCTCATCGTTTGCAATAACTATCTGTTTTCTGTTGTGTAAAAATTCTTTTATCCATCTTCCTACTTTGTCTACTATATTATGTTTTCTAATTTTCTTCGCTAATATATTATGGTCTACCTTGTCAAAAGCTCTTGCCAAGTCTAGGTAAACCACATCTGTTTCCTTTCCGTTTATCATATTTTTATATATGTTCTCACGGTGGACTAACAGTTGGGTGTGTGTACTTTTTCCAGGTACAAAATCATGTTGTTGCATATTAAACAAATTATTTTTCTATTAAATGTTTCATAATATTTTTCCTCTTTACCCTTTCATCACTTTCATAATATGTGATGCTAGACTCACAGGCCTTTAATTACTTGCCTCTAATCTTGATCCACTTTTGAAAGTAGGGGTAATATATGCTAATCTATGCTCATCATAAATCTTGCCTGTATCTACACTTTGCCTTAATAATACTGCAAGCGGTTTTGCGATAGTATGAACTACTTTCTTTAACAAAATGGCAGCTGCTGACCCATTTTTAATTTCATTAATTGCCTGCACAATATCGGCTTCATTAATATCTATGTCTGAAAAGTATTCACTATTTTCATTCCTTATTTCTGTATCATTATCTTCATTATCAATTTATGGGTATATTCTCTCTTATATCTTTCTGCTAATATGTTGCATATTTCCTTTTTTTCATTCGTTAATATCCCTTCATTTCTTAGAGGGCCTATTTCTATTCTTCTTTTATTCATCGTTTTCGCATATGAGCACAATAGTTTGGGGTTTTGCTTGATATTCATTAGGGTCTTTTCTTCCAAGTCCCGTTTTTCATTTTCTTTTGATTGTATAATCTTTTGTTCTGCATTTTCTATCTTACTTTCTAGTTCTATCACTTTCCATGCATTCTTTTCTTTTGTAAGACCTTTTTTCCACTTTCTAATTTTCTGGAACAAGATCCTTCTGTCTTTTGGTATGCATGACTGATGTTTACTTTTCTTCTTCGGTATATATTTATCTACTATTTTCTCTAATATGTTATATAATATACCCATATTTACCTGTTTATCATCACTTACGAATATGGTTTCCCAATCTTTGTTTAATTCTTCATTTATTTCTGACCATTTTATATTCTTACTTTAGAAATTGTATCTTCCACATCCTTCCCACTTTTTCATCTCTTGCTTTTCTCTGTTTTCACTTGCTTTGGAATGGACTGTTAATTCTATGACATTATGGTCTGAAATACTCGTATTATACACTATTATTTCTTTAACATAATTTATCCTTTCTTGTTAGCAGGTGATTTAGTTGTTGAATGTTGTGTTCTAGTAGCATATCTAATAGCTTTTTGAATTGCCTCTTATCTTCTGCACTACTATTACTCTCTTTTTTATATGTATAAATACAACCACAATCTCTTATTCTTTCTTTCCAATCTACGAAAGGAAGTATTAGGGCGTCTATATATTACGATGTTCACTAATTTTTCAGATACAAATTCTACCTCTATTAATTCACATTCTGAGTTACTATATTTCTCATATATTTTTCCTTGATTTATATCTCTCCCATATATCGTGGATCCACCTTGATTCCTATTTATTCTATCTGATCTATAAATTTGGAACCCCTTTATCTGATCATCATTACCAGTCTCTTGGAAATACCAGGTTTCACTTATATTCATTATATATATTTTTTCAGTTTGGGTTAGTTCTCCTAAGAGCTCTATTTTTTTTTTTTTTTTTTTTTTAGTTACTCGTAACTAAACCCTGCGCATTCATCACTATGATAGTTTGCTTGTTATTCCCATAATTTAATATGGGTAATAATAGGGATTTTCCCATGTCTCTTTCTTGTTCTGGTATGTTGTTCTTGTCTTCATTTCCAGCAATTCTGACAATAAAATATCCAACTTTTCCAGTATAGTTGATCTTCCGTCTTCATATTTATTCATTTTGTGTATGAATCTGCATTTATCACCGTACGTGCACCATCCCCTGGCATCATATATACAGTGCTTGTTCCTTGCACTGTATCTGGGAGCTGATTCTTGCATTCTCGATGCTGAAATTCCATAACGCGGTGATGGCTTGTATTTTTCCTTCACTTCATGTTCTTTGTTCCTTTCTTTATTTGTTTCATTTTTATTTTGGATTTTATTATTTAATTGATTTTGATTTATGGCTACAAGGTGCATATATTTACATTTTTTTTTAACTTACCTCACTTCCCTTCTTTCAAGTGTTTGCATATTTTTGGATGATGTAGATCGCTGCATTCATCCTCATAGCCATCTAGGTATGCACATTTGCCATAAATCTCATAATTGTGACATACCTTGGGATGTTTGTAGTAACATCTTTCACCGAATCTGCAATTCCCTCTTTTCAAAAGGGTGCAGACTGTGTCTTTCTTTTCTTTTTTTCCTTGCTCTTTACCATGACATGAAGATCTGGGTAAAGCCTCTTTGGGATTTTATTTTGTGTTGTCATGTCGTAATTTATTTCATCATATATATGCTGCTGTATTGCCTCATATGTATTATCAATGAGTATCTCTGCATCCATACTCTTGTCCTGTTCTTTGTTTTCATTATTTTTTTCTATCACTTCAGTTTTATTTGCTTCTTTTCCATTTTCTTCTTCTTCTTCTTCCTCATCTTCTTCATCTTCTACTATTTGCACACTAAGTCTCGATTTAATAACATTATCTATCCATGATAGACATGTTGAGCAAAATACTCTTGTGTCCTTACTTGTATTTTGCTGGACTTCTGCACATTGAGGCTGCATGTGTATGTGGCATGCATAGCATTTCCTGATCAGGTTTTGTGGATTTACAATGCTATACCACGCCTTACACAGTTTACATGCTTTAGGCATTCGTTTTCTTATTGCATCAATCAGTATATTCACAATGTTCACCTTATTCATTTCCTTTGTTGGAATGTGTTGATTGATGTAAATTTTCTTTATAAGTCTCTTGACCACTTGAATTTCATTTGGTACTCCTTCAATTACTTTCATAATATTTTTTTGCTGACTTGTTCCAGTTTGAAGGATCACATCCTTCCAATATGTCTATTGTTAGGGCTGATCTCATAGATAAGAAATCCCAGTTCCCTTCCTGCTAATCATCATATTGCATGTCTGCAAGGCAAGCAAGATTCCTCCATTGCTTTCCACAGTTGTTGCTCACTGCAATCCTGTTCGTTTTTCAATAATTCCCTCGAAAAACTAACTTAGTAAACGCTTTATCCAACTATTCTGACACTAATCTTATCACCGATAGTTTGCGAACACTTCTAGCTATAATTCGTTTTCTAGTTGTATGTTAAATGCGTGATATTGGTTGATTATTCGGACTGTGCACAGGTACGTCTCACCAAGCAAAATGGCACTCTCGATCGATCTATTGATTGATTGTGAGAGAGAGAGAGAGAGAGAGTGCTTTAAACATAATAGAATACTGATTTATTATTATCGTGAAAGGTAACTTCTCCCGAAACCAATTTTTGTATCAAGTCAAATGTTTCTTGAAAAAGAAATCTGGATCATATACCGTAACATTTCGACTTGGGTTTTAATTATATTACAACTGTTGATGATTATTTTTCCCCTCTTAAGAATATCTATTTCGGAAAAACTAATAATATTGAAAAGGAAAAGTTGTCCATTTCAATATTATTAGTTCTTCAGCTCTCACTAAATTTATATTTCTAATTTGAAAGCTTAGTATCAACAATATTTGGCGAACCTGTGTAATACCAAGAGCAGATGCTTACATACAGGAGCGGACCGGCTAAATCCAAGTAATAAACAACGTCAACACTCAACTTCACACTCCAATATTTATTTGTCCTACCACCCTGTCAGAAACAGAATAAAAAGTCTTTATGTCATGCAACAATAAACTGGGCTAATTCTAGGGTTAAAAGACAAGTGGACTTACCTACTCATAGAAGAGTTAGAGCTTTAAAATACTATACTTTTAAAATTTCTTGAAGGTTATCTTAGTTTCCAGAAAAAAGTGTCTCTTCAAGTTATTAGACTATGAGTATTGAATGCCAAAATTTATATTTTACCTGTTCACATAACAGCAGCAGCTCATTCGTACTTCAGAATGATTAGAGCCAGACTCAGCCGAAATCTCAACTATCATTTCCGAAACAGTAAAATAACAATTCGTATTGTGAACTCGAATAACTCCAACCTATAGTCAGCACCAAGAGGGTGGCACAGTAATCCTAGCTCGCAAAAGAGAATTCTATAGTTTGTCAACTGAAGAGATGTAGATTTTAAACAAACGATTTTATAATATCAATATTCACAAGGCCGGCAAACCCAACTATCTCCGCCATTAAAAACCCTATCTATACAAAACAACCCAATAAAAATCCGGCATTAAAGAGTGACCATGCAACATGAATTTTGAATTATCGTTTGATTCTAACAAATTGATTTTAAAGAGTCTAAAGCTTGGAGGAAAAAAAATTCATCATTTCCATGTTTTCAGTTGCTTTCATTTTTTTTTTATAATCCAGCCAGAATTAACAGTCTGTACATCTGGTTGCAGTCTCCTTACAGTATTATTGATTTTTGTACAAAAGTGTTAGTCCCATTACAGCAGTTGTGAACCATCCTATTGTAATTTTTAATTTCCTCAAATACTGAATCATAAACAAAAATAGTAATCTCTATTTCTAGATTATAGCTGATGTTCTTTGTTGAGGATTTTGCTTAAGAAATATACTAACAAAGGGTATCTTTAAAAGAAGTAACAATTCTTAGCGAACATTATAAGGATAATGGAGGTCGCCAGTGCTAGAAGTTTACTCAAGACAAAATTCTGGGAGACAAGAGACTCCTAAACAAGGATAAATATTATGTTAATGGCGAGACTATGGACCCGAAGCATGTGGTATGAATAGTATTTCTCTATAAAGATTTATGAGGCCTTATGCAAGATACCTACATTCATAGTAATGTTTTTCAGGTTATGTAATCATCTGCAGACGCACACACACACACACACAATTAAAAACACGAAGATATTGTCAAGTATCGTCAAATGGACAGAATCATTGGTCAAATTGTCTCCTGAGCAAAACAGATGTAGTGTCAACATGGAATGTTTTGTTAGAATTCACCCTCAATCATTATTATTCACATGGATTAGTGATCTATACTACACATCTCTTCATGCTACAAGACAGTCCATTTTATTTGAGAGCTATCTATTTTTAAATGTTGTACCATCTTCAGATTATACCATCTCCAGATTATGGACAACCAAGTAGAAGATGGTACACTGATCATTGTGGAATAATCTTGATGCAAGTTTCCTTGAAGTATCGAGCACAATGGTAATTATAACTTATGCTGTCCAGAAAGTTCTTCTTAACCCTGGGTAGGTAAATAGGACCCACGGGGGCCATGCACCGGGAAAGAACAGCATTTCTTGTAATAACACAAGGCAAATTGGTTTGGTGGGTTCTTGAGGTGCGCAGCATTAGTTGTCAGTGTGCCTTGACCCAGAGCAGATGTGCTGAATTCGGTTTACAACGTTTACAGCAATTTGAAGTGTCTCTGGTCCCTAGGTGGGTACTATATTACTTGTTCTTGATATGGGTTTTGGTATACACTTACATTTGTTAGCATATCTATATTTGTTACTTTTGAAACTCAGTGAAACTACCTGCTAACAGAGCCGGATGATATAGCTTGTAGGTAGTGTGATGCAGTGTTGCCTGCCAAATTTCACCATATACGTCTGAAAACTGAAATGTGTTTCTTTTTTTTCCAGATTACAGTATGTCGAGAAAGGGGCTGAAAATATATGATGTTTTTGATATTTTGGATTAGGAAAGCAAGGCTGGTGATAAGGAGACCTTAGACAACCCCATATTATGCCAGAAGAGTGGTGTCAGGCAATTATTAGAAAAATACTTTTTTTATGAAATTAATTTTCCATTTTTTTCACAGTTGTTACACATTTGTAACATGAAAAAACCTAGAAATCTTTATCTTGAAAAATGAAAATGTTATAATAGGTCAAAGTGGTGGTTTCCAAAGTAGGACCACATTTCCCACAAGGTACCTCAGGAAGGTTACCTATTCAGGGTAAATTATATATTGACTTGCCTTGATTATGGTTGATAAAGACTAAACATATCCATATCCATAAAACAAATTGTCACATAACCTACAATTGATATCCATTGCAGTGCAAGCATGTATCTTTCCCGTACCTTTCCTTATCATCAATGAGATAGATAGTAAAGTAAGTGTTAGAGGACTGATACCAATTTCCATGCCAACTGGTAGTATATGAGAATAGCATAAAGGTAGTAGGAAACGTATTTAACCCTGGGTATGTAAACAGCCCCCTAGGGGCCCACACACCTGCACAGAACAGCATTTCTTGTAATTTCAAAAGGGAAATTGGTGTTTGGTGGGATCAGTCATTCTGTATTCATTTGCCGACGTTTGCCACTTTTAAGCAATTTGCAGTGTCGCTGGTCCCCATGTAGGTGCTATATTACTTGACTTGATCTTGATATGGATTTCGGTAAACTCTTACATTTGATATCATATCTATATTTGTTATGAGTGGAACTTGGTAAAGCTGCCTGCTAACAGAGCCGGATGATGTAGCTTGCTGGTGATGTAGTGGTATGATGCAGTTCTGCCTCATTTTGCAGTAGACGTCTGAAAACTGAAATGTGCTTTTTTTTAAATGTTTCCAGATTTTCAGTATGTCGGGGAAGGGCCTGAAAATAGGCAATGTTGCTTGACATCTTGGATTAAGATAGCGAGGCTGGTGATGAGGAGACCTTAGACAACCCTATATTATACCAGAAGAATGGTGAAAGGCAATTATTAGCAAATACCCTTTTTTATAAAACTAATTTTCCTTTTTTCACCCCTGTTACAGATTTTGATGGAGGCCACAGAAGGCTGGAATCTCAAAAATAAAATTAGCGCACCATCCTACTTGAAGAATCTGAAGCTATCATTCCTTTAATTAAGACCCTTCAAATAATTTCTAAGTGTATTTTTCTATATGTTTATATTTCTCTAATTTTTCAAAAGTAGCTGAAATAAATATAATTTTATGTTCTTTGCTTTCCTTCTAACCTAAGATTAATTATTAGTTATATGTCAACATGAAAAAATTTAGAAATCTTGAAAAATATATATTTTATAATAGGTCAGAGTGGTGGTTCCCAATGTAGGTCCAAATTACCCACAAGTTACCTCAATTGAAAAGTTACCTACGCCGGGTTAGGTGTCATAATAAATTAGTGACTATAGAAAAACATTAACTTCAGAACATACAAATAATTTAAGTATATAAAGTATTGTCACTTAGGTAGTGACAGACTATAGGCCCTGGGTCAGTCCATTTGTATAATCTAGCGGACGAATTCACAGAGCCCTCCTGAAGGAACAGCCTGGATATATTCAAGTTTCAGTAGCTCAAGACTGTTGCCGTTTAGTGGTTTTCTAAGACCTTTGGTTGAATTATTTGACTTCTATCTACAGTATTTTCATAAAGCACAATTTGAAATTCAACAGGTTTTCGTCATACCGTATCTTTTATCAAGGAGAATTTATTGGTAAGCAAGTATCTATATATTGTCACTACTACAACTCAAAATTCTGACTAGTATTAACTGGAACTTTTTTGACCTTTTTAGACAGCCAGATTTATTTCAACCATTCCCTTTGAAACAGTAATTATCAATTTAGTCTACATATTTAATCTCACTTGTACTAGAAAATTATGTTAGTTCTCCCGTTTTATTAATACAAGTGGGAGTTTTTCATTGACAGAATACTTCAGAGCAACTAAACCTGTGGTGTTCCTGTAGTTTCAATTACTAGTCATATCTGAAGTTATTAACTGTCTAGCTAATTTGCACTATAATAGCACTACCCTTGTAGCTTGTTTCAGTCATCCAATAAGATAAGCATGAATTTTAAACCAAAACATGCATAATTATGTTACTAAAGTTAAAAGAGATAAACAAGCAGCTGGTATGCAATTTCCAGCTAATTTTGTAAATAAAGTTAGAAATATAAACAAGCAGCATAGCATGCAATTTCCAGCTAATTATGTTAATAAAGTTAAAAAGATAAACAACATGGCATGCAATTTCAAGCTAAGTGAAAGGACAAAATAGCTTTAGTTTGACAAGATGATAGGAGGCCTTTTTCAGCAAACAGAATAAAAAGAAATTGTTTGATTTATTTATAGGCAGTTTGATTTGGGACTGGCAAGTCAAAAGTAAAACCCTGAAAAGTAAGGATACAAAATTGTTTTGGTGACGTAATTTTAATTTAAAGTAAATAGCTGCAAAAATAGCACTACCATTGATCACATTGTTACATTCAACAGAATAGAAGTTTGTTATATATCAATGGAGCAATACTGCCTTAACTTTCTTTTTCCCTCAAATTCTGAAATTATTATGCTGAACTAAAGGTAAACGTTGCTAAAAAAAAAAACCAAAGTTTAGCTCTGGGAATGAAAAAATCTTGTAACTTTTAAATACAAGCCATGAAGATAGTGGTAAAAATATTATTGATCTTGAAGGTAGGGAAGTGTTCTGAGATATAAAGAAAAGTGGATTACATTTCAGTGCAGTTATCAGTTCCTTAATAGGTGTTTGTATAAATAAAGTGAATTCTACATGAAAAATACATTTGTCAATTTTACAAAGGTAGTGCTGTATGTTGCAGTATTTGCTTCATTAGTCGTCCAACTTTGAAGTGTAAATGTTAATGGTTTAATTTATAAGTGCTTATACTGGAATGTATTGGATTGTATTATGAATAAATGTTTGAGAATTGAAAGGAAAAGTGTGAAGCTTTTATCTCTTTTTCCCCAAAGAAACCCCAAAATAATTAAAATGACCATACAATGCTGTTGTTAAGCAGGCTAAATCATACCCAAAACTATAAAATATTTTGCTCCTCAATGCCTCTATACATCCCCAAGGCTCTTAAGAGAATTTTCCAAATTCCGTTCTTTCCGGTCAATCAAAGACTATAATTATATCAAGTATAGAAGGAAGTTTCCTTCCTTTGTCGAATCTAGAATCTCATCTGGAATGATAATGAAACTGCAGCGAATTATTCTGACAAGTTGAAAACCAATTACAAATTACTATCAAGCTCCCATTCACCAGCAAAAGATTTGACTAGTTTTTTCACTAAACTATTTGCTTTGAATCAGGCAATTAATTCATCTTAAGAACAAACTGGATAGTTTAATATAATGAATATAGCAAAGTTTAAATCAGTTAAACTACCATTCTGTGACAAGCAAGATTTTACGCACAAAAGTCACAGGGTATCTTACATCAATACCTATTTTTTTTTTTTTACTGTATTCTGTATTACGAAAGTTGCACAATTCTTGTAATTATAAGAGTCACGCCGACTTCTTGTAGACATCGCCAGCAAACTCATAGGAATGTCTTTCGAAGATATAATGACGTAACTTATGGCGTCATTAACATGCTTCCTTCTCGGTGGATATTGGCTATTTGTGAAAAAGTCTCAACCTCTGGCAATAGTGAAATCTAACAAGTACTCCTTGTTTACACTTTGTAGTAGTGGTAGTTATAGCAGTGGTAGTAGTAGTAGTAGTAGTAGTATATAGGATTTATGCCACGAAATCAAGTGCTAGAATCCTTGTGGGTTTCCACAACTAATCCGAGAAATTACTTTCTATCAATATTTCTCCATTGAAAAATTGTATGCTTAAAAATCAATTAACAAAACGAAGAAAACTTTGGCATTCGTCGTAACTCCTTTCATAATTTTCCTAATATGACAGTGACGATTATTGTAATAAATAGACAATTGCATAGGATTAGATTGGATTATAGAATTTAGACTCCAAGCCAAACACTGAAACCTATAAAGGTCATTTAGTGATGTATCATAACCTATGAATTTTTGTTCTTTGTTTTTTTGGCAAAGCAAGATTTAATGTTGTTCCACAAGTTATATTTTACTAAGGAATCAAGAACCATTGCTTTATAGAGCATATATAATTATCTTTCTGCACCTTATGAAAGTCAACAGATGACGAAAACTTGGTAGCCTTGGATGTCCGGGTATACTCCTTACCCCAAAATAGGCCCTGTTATTCATTTACCTGTTCACCACGGGGCTCCTCATGTCTAAACAATTGTGCAAGTCTAATCACAAAAGCTGTCCTGCAACCACAGGGATAGTGACTTACCATAGCCACCATTCTTGAAACCTTGACAAGGTACGAATATTCATTCAGAATTTCAGAGACAGCTGTTTGTCGCCATCACCTTGAGGGAGGAGTTGGGACGTCATATGTTTACATCACGTGTAACTTTGAACTTTGAGTGTTCCGCCACTGGCTTCGGCTTCTTTATTTTACTCTTATGAATATACTTTTTTCTAATATAAGTAATAAAGAATGCTGACGAAAATTAGGTAGGGATGTAAAGTATACTATGGTTAAGTAATATCTTTGTTGAATGCACAGAAAAAAGTTATTCCAGAAAAAAAACACCGGGACAAAGGCTTTCAGTGTCCGAGGAATTCTTTTTCAAATTCTGAATTTTAGTTACAAGTCACCTAAGCACTTTTTATGACAGGTCTCCGATCCACGCTAAAAAGGTAAAGGATGTCAAGTGAATTTAGAGTTGGAACAACTACAAATAAAATTTATCATATAAGTACAGCTTATTGTCACACATAAGTAGTTTACATGCAAAAATTTCAGATTAAGCTCTTGAAAACTGATTCGAGTCAATAAAGTTAACAATTCAGTTAGTGAGAACAAGTCTTGACAAAATGAGGTATTTCAATACCTTTTTCTTTAAAAGGTGACAGTTTAAAAACTGTTTAAATGACAGGTTCATTAACTATACTTTGATCAAAGTCAAAGAGTTTTCATTGACAGTATTTTTGGTATTAATGGTGCTGTTATTGAGATACGCAATTTGATAATAATAAGATACCCTCACTATTAACAAGCAGTCCTGTACTTGGATGAGTAAACGCTTTACATGAAAACCTCTACTGGCATTCAAACAGAATCCCAAAGAAACCTTGAATCTCCAATCACCTAAAACTTAACAGAAACAACCAAGAAATACTACTAAGCAATACAACCGAATTCTTATCCTCGTTGACGTTGACTGATATTGAGCCCCAAACGACTGATCTCGAAAGAATAGATTCCGTTAAGTTGCTTATAGAAGTATGTAGTTTTTATATTCAATTTATACGTAGATAAGTATTCTGAATAGTGGTTCTGGATGTCTCTCGTTATGAAAAGTGTTTCATGCTTCAATGTTGTAAAACTAATGACGTATTATACATTAAGTCTGCAAGGTATGCACATCATTCCATTTTCGAGTCATGTAAAGTCTAGTTAAAGACCATTACTAAAATGTCATTTTATCCAAGTGGTTGAGGTGTTTTGCTAAATGATAAATCCTTATCGTGTTACAGGGTAAAGACGTAATTTTTCCAGACATCTGTGTAATGCATAATATTTGCACTGCTGATAGATAAAATTCACACCAGTTTGTAAGATATTCGAGCCACATACGATTTCAAACTAGGGCGTTTGGGATAATTAATTTTCTATGAAGTTCGCGTTTTGAAATTACCTTCACACCCAATTATCTTTTTCCATAAAAAAATATAACATTAAGTCAAGCTTTCCTTCTCGGATGGAATAAAGTTTGACTATCCTACCATCAGGAAGTTTCTAATTAAGTCTAAGAATGTTGGCTTGTTTTGTTTCGTCTTAAATTCTAAATCATGGAAGCTAAGCTTTTAGATAATTAAAACTATGTTGGTTTAAATCATACTCAATAATTACTGAAAGAAAATTACGTTTGTAACATATCAGCATGTTAATTTTTTACTTCAGATACATCAGTCAACTCCAGTCAACCAGTGAATAGATATTCAGGGACAGGAACACTACAAAGTTTCAGTATTCTCACAATGAAGATACTTTGAAAAACTCTACGAAAAATGTAGATCATGTCTTAAAGAATATCGCTACAGTTTTTTTTTTCTCAATTTGCAGGAGTACTCAATTCATCTCTTAAAAGAATTTTTAAGTAGTTTTCCTACAGAAAAATGAAGATTTCTAGTGCTGAATCGCTACTTGTTTCACTGCAGCCACTCATTAATTTTTCGGAAAACTCTGTACGATATTGTTCCTAAATACTTATTTGGTACATCAATTACCTTTTCATTGTTTCTTCGAAGGAAAATATGTTTAAAAAATTCCTGTGAGGAATAAGGAATTTATTTAGGTAAATTTCAACGATTTCTTAGAATTTTAAGAGCATGAATATTTCACAGGGACGACCCGAACCTGAGTCAAAATGCTTTATTTGTCTCTTCGCACGCGTCAAACAACTCTCCCTTGGGTGCTAAGCCATTAAGTGCCACACGCAGAAGTTTGTCCGTAAAGGAACACATGAATATGAAATCAACGTCGATAACGGACTCCATTCTATTTTCGGAGAATGAAAATAGGATCGTTATTGGAAAAATTCTTTCTCTGATTGGAAGGAGGAAATATGAGGCCATTGCAATAAGAGATGAGCGCATTATCTTGCAAGGTGCTCTGTTCTCCAATGGGTTTACCCCTTGTGCGGATTAACTAAGATTGAATATTGTACTGCCATTATTATATAAAGTGGTACCCTTGCCTCATGTTGCTTGTAAACGTTAAATTTACAAGAATAATTGAAGCATGCTATCATAAAACAGATATCATTACTCATTAATCATATTGAGCAGTTAAGCCCTAGTGAAATTCCAATTGCAGCACTAACTTTATATAGTGATGTCTCTCTCTCTCTCTCTCTCTCTCTCTCTCTCTCTCTCTCTCTCTCTCTCTCTCTCTTGAGAAATATGAATGAATGCGCTGAAAGAATCTCTGCACCACGTACTAATGAATAATTAAGGGATCTTGGGGTTACAGTGTACCCCCAAGAGATGGCCGATGGGAAGGGTAATCAGAAAAGAGGTCATTCTGAAGGATAAAGAAATCGAAAGGAGATATACATTTACGTAGGTATTGCACACCTATATAAGGGAAGGAAGCTATTTAGCGGTTTTAGTTACTTACGCACTACCGCTTTTCCAAATAAGTGAATCGCTGAAACTCACCATTAAATATTGAGTAATATGGGAATATATATATATATATATATATATATATATATATATATATATATTATATATATTATATATATGTACATGTATAACTGAATCACAAAAGTTTGGAACGTGATAAATCCATGAATAAAGGTATAAGCCACGAAGGAAAAATAAACAACGGAGTTTCTGCAAGATCTTTCGACTCGATGTCTTTTACTTAGCGGATAAACTGACTTGCATGAGGAATTGACAATACAAGAAAGGTCGTATAACTGACAGATAGGGATTATAATCCCTATCTGCCAATTATACGACCTTTCTTGTATTGACAATATCCTCATGTAAGTCAGTTTACCTGTTAAGTGAAGGACGTCGAGTCGAAAGATCTTGCAGAAACCCCGTTGTTTATTTTTCCTTCGTGGCTTATACCTTTATTCATGGATTTACCACGTTCCAAACTTTCGTGATTCAGTTATACATGTATATATATATATATATATATATAATATATATATATATATATATATATATATATATATATATATATATATATATAGTATTATAAAAACTATCTTGCAAATGTTTTCGTTTTGAAAAGTCAGTCTGAGCTCAAAGAGACAAGCTTTCTGTTCCACGCTTGTTTTTCAGTTTGAAGAGATTAGAATCATCAACATCCAAAGTACCCTTCCATTATACTCCTATGCCTTCGCTTAAGTGTTACACTAAATTTACTTCTATGAGGCGAAGATCTATTTCAGATAAATTCTGGTCTCTGGGATGTATACACACTGAGGTCTAACAGCCTCCACATACCAGTGAACTCTCCCACCTGATCTCCCCAACGCAAAGAAAGTCGGCATGTTGGAGAGGTTATAAAAGGCCAGGGCAAAGGTCAAGGGGCAGAGACGCTGACCAAACACTATAAATAGCTGTGTAATTTACTCTTGTGATCAAATGTAAATACATATAATTAATTAAGACCAGAATTTCTCTAATGAGTCCTTTCTTAAAATGAAATCTACTGTCAAATACTATTTTCTTTTTTGTTAGTGTTGACCCCCTGTCAGAATCAGTGACATCAACATAAGAGTAATATCAATCAACATTCATAAAAATGGCGACCACTACCAGTTTATGTTGCCAGAATTCAGTTATTTTCTTAACTAGTCATTACTGCACTGAACTTATAAATTGAAATGAACCTGTAAAGTAAATCTTTTAGTCCTATGGGCGTTCAGTCCATTTTTTCACATTTGTGTGGTATAAACCTGTGACTAGGAACTTGAAATTCTTACCCTGAATTAAATCATGCATGCACAAGTGAAACAGATTGTTCACTCTCAGTGCATTTGCACCAAAGTCAATCATTTAACTCGCCAGGTAATGTGATGCTAGGTAGGTAGAAATCAGGGACTGTTGATACTGAACCTTGGCACAATCAGTGGCTTAGCTAATTAGGATCAGCTAGGAAGTGAATTAGCCAAGTGATTCTTTGAGAAAAAAGTGCGAAATTTCTCTCTGTTCACGGTGAAATTTGCTGAATTTATGTAGTTAGGACAGTGATATCTGACAACCCGCGCTCCACCAACATGTTTGACCTTACTCTCACCAAAAACACCACTAGGAAGAAGACACATACTGTCATCTCTCACCTCAGCTCTGTTGAGAAAAATTCTTTGTAAAATAAAGTAAGAATTCGTAATTCCCAGCGATAATTTACTTGTATGCATATAAACACCTCACTCCATCAGTGAAAATTTGCAGTTCATTTTGTTTTCCATAAATTAGCGAAAATGTGTAAGTGTGTGGGTGTGTGGTAACTCTCAGCTGTGCTTACTCGACCCTTTAACAATTTCCTTCTCGTGGATGTAAACATCGTCGCGTGACACCAGCCATCTTGTATTCATGTGTTTACCAAGACTCGCCAGTGACCTTCAACTGTCAAAAGCAAGTCAGCCATTTCAGTGTTGCTGACATTTGTCAAGTTGCAATTCCATTACACTCATTGTTATTGTTTTACAAGTGATATCATAGTGAGAGAATTATTTTCCCCTTGTTTATAAAGTTTTACGAATTGAAATCGTAGTCACCATGAATAAAAATTTTGTGTTTGAGCACAAGTATCTTTTCCATATGCTTGCACATTTTCCCTGCTCAGCTACCACGGCCTTCAGTCACCCTACCACCGTAACAGAAAATATTCCTACATGTCCTTGATCAACGTATAATAATATAATGTCATTTTAACTTCTGAGTCGCATGTACACTATCTCCTATGTAACTGTAATTATTTTGTAATATTCGTGGTACATTTACCAGTTGTGACAATTGTATAATAAGAATCCACTATCTAAAGAAGATGTAATTGTCCATTTAGGTTATGTACCTGTCTCGTGAAAAATAAAATTCAAGATAGTAAAATAATTAAATTCTAGAAGTTCGCCTGCTCTCAAAATCTATGATTTAAATGCTCATGCATTTAATTGTATTCCATCATCCTGAACAAGAGCCATAACCAGAACAGTTCTCTTGATCAAATTACCGTTCTTCAGAACAAAACAAAGCTATTCTTTTTGAACAATTTTAAAGTTTTCTGGAACTTAAAGTTGCCATTCTTCAGAGCATTTTATTGAACAACCAGAAATTCTTCACTCTGCACTCGATAACCGAGTAATTGTTGTGTATATGTAATTTCTTGCTAACATCAAAAGTTTTGTGTATCCCACCTAACTTCATCTGTGATCTAACCATACCTTAAAGTGCTGCTTCAAGTCTGCTTTACTTGTGACTAGGGCTTTGTTATCATCAATCCTCATCTGAGGTACAACCCACCAGTTCTCCAGAAAGATCTCGCACTTAGTGCTAGTGCCTCCTCACCAAGGAGGCACTCCCATTTATGAGTGGAGGCTGCAAATTTTCCGACAACCTTGCCTAAGCACATTACAGAACTAGAGTGCCATTCCAGTCCATGTAATTGGTTGTACGGTCACCTTCTAGAGATTAGAAAGGGGCTGGGTTTCATAAAGAGCAACTGAACTTGTGGGTTCAGGACTGGGTAACTGAGAAGCAAAGGAGGAGAAAGAGAAATAGGAGAAGAAGCAAAGAAGGCGAAGGAGAAACAGGAATCAGAAGCCACGACAGTTTTAGCTAGCCTAGGCTCAGGAAAAAAGGGCCCTTGCTCAGTCCACTCTCAACAGCATAAGCTCGCTAATTCTGAAGTGGAATGACACCGAACCTGAGGCCTAGATCGAACAAATCTCCCTGATCGTTGAAAACACATGGGTGGCCAGGGACTGGTCGCTTTCTGTTCCTTAACAAATGACAATAAAGGGAACCTTGTAGAGGTCAGGAAGGCCGTCACTGAGGCCTACGGAGTTACCCCCTAACGCTGGCGACAATGTTGGTATGGCCAACCATAGGAAGCGGGTCAAACTCAGAATGATCAGGCCTATCATAAAATTTGAGTTTGTAGGCATTGGCTGAAAGCCCTTGGCATCACAACGTTTGAGGAACTTTTGGAGCACATGTATTTGGAGCATTTTTTTTTACTACACCCTGAGCTCCTTAGCTACTTACCTAAGTGAGTGATATCCCACCACCCTTGATGAGTAATGCCACTTGGCTGACGATTGGGATACATACCAGCCTCATGCTGGTTCCCTAGATCAGAAGATTATCCCACCAAGTCACGCCTCATTTCAAGCCCAACCAAAGAATGGGCCCTCCTTTAAAATTCCTGCTTGTGCACGTTGTAGAAGGGAGAATTGCACTAGGAAAGCAGTTACACCCACCATTGAACTTGCAATTGCCAATCATCAGTCTCTATGCCCTCCAACTTAGGACCCTACATTTGTGGCACCTCCTCAAGTTAGCTACTATGCACGCCAGGTGAAGGCATTTGAAGACACTGGTACACAAGTCTCCCTGTTTTGGAAGTTAAGCTTCCTTATGGAGCTAAAATTGAAAAGCAAAACTCATCACCATTGAGAGCATTAATTGGGTGAAATTGATTCTTCTAACAGTTCATTTGAAGGTCACCGAGGATCCAAGCTCGACACCCCTTCAGTAGCAAATTACCTTCCTGGAGGCTATGACCTCTTCCTTGGACAGGACTCTCTGTCTCCACCTAACTCAAGACAACCTAGGGGTTCTGACCCATCACAGTCTCCATCAGGCACAAATAGTCCTCACAGACCTGCCTCAGAATTACTGCCAGTGCCATGAGTAGTGCCAGGTCCCATCTGCCTCGGTTGATGAGCAATTTCAAATTTAATTCCTGTGCCTAGCCTTGCCTTAATGCGGTATATAAAGACCAGGTAACATACAAGAGATATGTAGCTCTCCTGGTACTAGTTCCCTTTAGTACAGAGTCTCACTTTAATTGAGTATCTTGGCACCAAACCAAAGTAGGACGTGAAGTTACTCTCTGTCAATGTGTAACTTACTTTCTCAAGTAACTTTAATAATTTGTAATTTTAATTTTAAACTGTGTTCTAACTAACTGTGTTCTAACTGTTCACCTTGCATAACAATCATACTAACCATCATACTTTGACTAGAGAAGAGTACTAACTGCCAAACCCTCTGGCATTTCAAGTCTATTATTTTCTGTTCATGCAGTTACTTCCATGACAAATTTTAAAATCCTTGCAAAGAAAACTTAATGGTATCTATAAAACCACTAGGCATCTGCGACACGAGTTCCACACGTCACAATACCACCAAGTTAACAAGGTAACTAGACAGGCTTTTAGATTTGTATGAAGTTATACTTTAACTTAGCTAAGTCAGGTCTATACCTTAACAGCCAGAAATCCATCCTAGCCTATATGCATGCCATATTGTATTTGGAATACCCTCAGTATCACTGTTGTATCATTTGAATCAGTGTATTAACCATAACTTGAGTCCATGTCATAATCGGTTACACAAAGTAGTATTATACGTTGCAAGTGCTGCATAAGTCTTCATGGATTCTAACTCAATTGTTGTTTGTTATTGATGGCAGACAACCCAGTAGTTTTAATTTAATTTTAATGTATTTTACAAAAGCTTTAGGAGTGAGACAATAACATAAAAAGTTAGGCCTATTTGCATATGTTCACACTCGAAAAAGATGTAAAACCTCTTGTCCTTAGGGGAAGTACTAAATTTATTAATAAATACTTCTCTCCTTGCTATTACTTGCTGTTAAGGTATAGACCTTTTGAAAAGTCAGTGTGAGCCCAAGGAGACAAGCTTTCAGCTTCCACCTTGTTTTTCAGTTTGAAAAGACAATAGATTCGTCAGGCTCCAAAGTACCTTTCCACTATTCTCCTATGCCTTTGCTAAAGCGCCACCCAAAATTCACCTCTATGATCTGCTGGCTGAAGATCTTATATTTCAGATAAAGCCTTATCTCTGGGATGCACAAACACCAAGGTCTAACAGCCTCCACGAACCAGTGAACTCTCCCACCTGACTTACCCGAGGCACATGAAGCCAGCAGATAGGAGAGGATCTAAAAAGCCAGGAAAGGGGCCAAAGGGCTGAGACACAGAACAAACACATAAACGGGAGAGTGCTGTTTATGGCTTCCTGCAAATCCTTTTATTTCCGGCTGTGGACCTCCTTATAAATAGCCTCCCTGAGTGTATAATTAGAAGTCCCATTGATCAAGGCTCTACTCTTTTGAATTTACACAAACTCCACTAAGCAATTAAGGGAAAGTCTGGTTAGAATGTTCTTCAGTCCATTTCTTTGTTTTTATTCTCGTTTCCATTCTATTCTTTTCTACATGCTAGACCCATTGATTCATCGTCATATAAGTTACCAGTGTAAATCAGTAAATTGCCTGATCATAAATCCATGTCACCTTCCTTCAACCTTCTGCAATTACCCTTTGTACAGTTAGATGCTGTTCCAATTTATTGAGTGTTAATGTGCCTTTTCTCCATGCATACAGAAAGGCCATAAATACCTCATTATCTTCTATATGCTAAAACAATGCCCACCTGCAACAATCAAAACATCAAGAGACTCAATTATTGATTGCCCCATTGTTTTGGTAATCCAGTTATTCAATTCTTGTGTCAGTTAACAGATTTAATCATTGATTGCACGTTGCTTAGCACCCCAGTTACTTAAACCTTATGTCAGTTAACAGATTTAGGTATTGATTGCGTTATTGTTTGGGACTTCAGTTATTTAATTCTTGAGTCAGTTAACACTATTTGGGCTGAATTTGGACTTGAAGGGCACTGGGAGTGTCTGTTCATCCTAGCGATCTCAAAACCTATGCATTAGACACTAATATACATAATTTTTGACATTTTATTTTTTACCCCTTCTCACGCCCCCTTTCTATCAGAACTGAACTTCAACTTCAACGGCATCAGGATTGTGATTATTCATCTCAGTGACCTCAAAAACTATGAAATAGACTATAATATCTGTAGTTTTCAGTTATTTTTAGATGTCACCACCGTTCCACCCCTTCTCACCCCCATTTCCATGGGGGCTAAACTTGGACTTAAAGGGCATCGGAAATGTCACGATTCATCTCAATGACCTTGAAAACTATAAATTAGACACAAACATTTGTTGTTTTTGCCTAATTTTACATGTCATCCCTTTCCCACCCCTATTCACCCCTCCTTCCGATTGGGTCTGAACTTGGACTTGAAGGCCAATGTGAGTGTCACTATTCATCTCAGCAACCACAAAAAATATGGATTAGGCACAAATATCTGTCATTTACTGTTATTTTTATATGTCACCCCCTTCCCACCCTTTCTCTCCCCCATTCATATCGGAGCTAAACTTGGACTTAACAGCATCGGAATTACCAAAAACTATGGATTAGCCACTAACATCTGCATCTGCCCTTTTTTTTTACATGTCACTGCCTTTACACCCCATCTCACCCTCTCCCCTTCATACACACACACACACACACACAGATATATATATAGTATATATATAATATATATATATATTATATATTATATATATATAATATATATATGTATATATATATATACCATATATATATATATATATATATATACATACATATATATATATATATTATATATTATATATATATATATATAATTAATATAATATATATATATATATATATATATATACATATATATATATATTCTATATATATATATATATATATATATATAATATATATATATATTTATATATAATATATATATATATATATATATATATATGTATATATATATATATATATATATATATATATATATATATATATATATATATATATATATATATATATATATATATTGTTACGTATATAGCAGCCTTGAGAGAGGCTAGATACGTAAACGGAAGTAATTTAGGGATTTCAAGAGGGAATTGCTTTAACTTACCGTAAGCTGAAAGTTATTATTAAGTTCTTTAGAGGGAAGGTTGCCAGAAAACTCAGCTCGTTACTTAACAACTATTTATTTACTAAAAGGCGTGCTGGGCTGGAGAAAAAGTAAATGATGGCTCCGTTGAGCTGTTATAGCTGGTTTTCATACACTTGGGTAATGCACACTTGCGGGCAGAGACGGCACGTGACTCATGGAATCTGGAAAAGAATCCAGATTAAACGAGATAAAAGGAAAAATTACTTCTTGCTTTGATTAAGGCTGATTAATTCTCTAACATTGGGGAAGGTAAAAACTCGAATGGTTCACTGAGGTATACACGAAAGCTTGGTCTTTAACAAGTCACAAAGGGGAGCACGTGTCCCGATGAGGACAAAGGGCTTTGATGTAGAAGGGTAAAAATGAGAATTGAAAATGAATTTAGCAAGAGTCGTATGGTAGTAAAAAAGGTGCTGGGTTGAAGTTTACACTTTCAGACGTACCTTTATGCAATATTCAGTGTATCTTGTAGAAGAATGCGGTCCGACCTCTGTTCAGGTCTGGGGTTCGTGTCCACCAGTACGTCGTGGTAGGCCTAATTTTGGGAGGCTGGCAATTTGACCTCTGTCCGAGATCACGTCTCGCAGCCGACTGAGATCGATACTGGTTGTTTTCGAATCACGGGGCTTCCAAAAACCGCCTCTAGCATTGCCTGAAAGGTGGTAAACACAACGCCAGCAAATTGGGAAGGAAAATAGGTCTTATTGTAGAAGTCCCTAAAATCCATCTCGAAGCCTAGCTACTCTTGTGACTTGCCTCTCTTACCCTAAGCTTCCGTCAGACCGGAAATATCATTCCTAACGACATACCCACTCTCCCAACAACAGTCGCTTCAGGAGAAGGCATGGCTGCTACTTTTATAATAAAATAACTAACTAAAACTTTGCTGGGAAGGCGAGGCGTTCTATAGACGTAGCAGCTCCCCCTGTTAGAAGGCATTCACTCCCTTTCGGGCGTGAAGGTCTTGGCTTAAATAAGTTGATCGCCTCGACTACCCAGTTCTCCTACTCTAACTTGAAGTTTTTGAGCAGCGATACGGCTGACTACAATGGCCTACCTAACTTATAGGCAAAGATGCTAAGTGTACTAACTTAATGTAGTGATGTAATCTAGCCTAAGTAATAACTACGGTTGTCTGTGACGACAGTCTACTCTACCCCTAGATAAGGTTACTTGAAAATTCTACTTGCTACTAACCTAATGCCCTGGTACTAAATCATTAGCCTAACCTACTCAATACAGTTAAATGAAGACGCAATCATTCCAGAGTGTGGTACGCACAGCAGCAGCTCAGCGACGGAATTGTTAAAATACATAATGAGAGGTAATGATGCGTTGGGGATGATGAGTGGTTAATTTACCAGGAGGGAAATGCAATGAGGTAATTATGACATTTACATGAGTGTTAGTATCACAATTTCTAGGGGTTAGAGGGTTAGTTCTACTGGCAGAGAAATCAGGGCTGGCCTTACATTCCTCTGGGTAGGTGCCAGGATCACTCTGCAATTGAATGCGACCCTGTACCTCGGGCACAGGTGTCAAAGAGAGCATGTGGCTCTTGGGTTAGTTTGTTAATGATTGGTTACGTCCCTTCTTCTTCTTCTTCTTCTTATTCCTCCAGGACCTGGCTATACTAGTCCTAGGAGTAGACGGAGGCAAAGACTCTGGGGAAAGGCCAGAAACGCCGGCAGGAGCAGAGGCAGTGGTAGCCTGAAGGATTTCAGGAGAACACCCTACTTCGGTATCTGCAGCAACCGTCGTAGAGGTGGAACCTACTGCAGGGGAGGCCCTCACTTCGGCTGCTGCGACAGCCGTCGTAAGGGGAAAACTCCAGGCTAACTCCTGGTTGGGCAGTTCCTGGTTTTCCAGAGGAGGTACAAAGGTAAGGTCTGCCGGAGGTTCATCCTCGGGCGACAGAGGTAAGGATGAAGAAGAAGGAAGGAAATAGTGATTGACCATGGGCTGTGGTAAGCTCCAATGCCTGTTTTGGAAGGATCTCCTGTAGGAGGATCCTTGATAAGGTTAGGCGCCGGCGCTAGCTCGGGGCCAGGCGCAGAGGTCAAGTTCGGTGGTGGCTCTACGTCCAGGCTGGACGGAGCTTGGCACTGCTCCGTGCTGCCAAGTGGTACTGGCATCGAGTTGAGGTCGACTGGACCTGTGGCGGGTACCGGAGGTGCAATACCTCTCAGCGTGCCCTTGGTTATGGGAGACAGAGGGTCCTGTCTCTTTTGGAAGGCTAAGCCTTGTGGGACTTGGACAGCGTCCGCTGCACATAACTTGCTAGGGCACCTAGGCCAATTTGTGGAGTGCCCTATTACGTTGCAGGTCTTGCAACGGAACTGTGAATGGTCAATCTCCCTCCTTGGTAACGGGGGAGACTGTTGGTGGATGTACTTCCTAGAAGAAGTAGAGTTTTGGTGACTCCTTGCTTTGGAGTGAATTGACATGGGGTTAGGACCCCTAGGCTTTTTGAATTGTGAGGGAGACTTCATGTCTTGCCCTAGGAGGAGGTCGTAACCTCCTGGGATGTAGCTTGCAACTGCAAGAGTACATTCTTTGGAGAAGTGAGGTCTGGTGGAGAAGTGAGGTCTGGTGACCCTCAATTGGACGGTCGGAAGGATCAGTTTAATGTGATTGATACCTTCAATGGTGATCAATCGACGTCTATCAACGTTAGCCCCTCGGGGAATCTGTCTTCCCGTATCAGGGAGACTTGAGCGCCAGAGTCGTCGTAGGCTCTGACGTGGCTTGGCTGATAATGACTTTGGAGGGTGCGACTGTTATAGGGCCCTTAGCTGGGGGGTCCTAGTGAAGAAGGATTGGTGACGGCCATTGCGATGGCAGGAATATGGTGGTTTGCGCACCCTCCATAGTTGGCAGACATGTGACCCTTGCGGCCACAGTCTCGGCAGAACGTGTTCCAGAACCTCTTCCGTGGCACTGGATGATAAGGCCGAGATGGCCCCACAGGTTGCGAATCTGCGGAGTCACCAAGGCTGGCAGTGTGCTCTGGCACAGGTGAAGAGTCCTCTCTGGCAGTGATGTGACGTGGGGAGGTTAAGGGAACCTCCGTTGAATCACCCTCGGAAGCAATTTCGGGGTTAACTGGTGGGCTTACCTCTTCCAAAAGGGAGGAGGTAGGCGGTAAAAAGGTAAAAGGCGGGCAGGATGCGGCAGGAATTTCTATCTCTGGCACTGGATCAGGACCAGGCTCACAAATAGAAAGGATGTCAGGCTGACCAGAGACGGCGGGACTAAGGGAGACAGTGGGTGCAGGGCTGGAAGCTGGCAGAGTGGCTGGAGCTAAGATACTCTCCTTACGGGCCTTCTCCCGCTTGATTTCGAGTTCCTTCTCCTTGAGAGCGAGCTCATGCTTTCGCTCCTCTTCCCTTGCCTTCCTTTCTGCTTCTCTGGCTTCCTTTCCCTGCAAGTGTGCTTGATTTGCTTTTTGTAAAATAATTTATAGTTTACGTTTTACAACGGATAATGCGATTTACAAGCTTTTTTTAAGCAAGCTAGGTTCATATCCTCGGCGAAGGTCGACAATGTTACGTATATAGCAGCCTTGAGAGAGGCTAGATACGTAAACGGAAGTAATTTAGGGATTTCAAGAGGGAATTGCTTTAACTTACCGTAAGCTGAAAGTTATTATTAAGTTCTTTAGAGGGAAGGTCGCCAGAAAACTCAGCTCGTTACTTAACAACTATTTATTTACTAAAAGGCCCGTGCTGGGCTGGAGAAAAAGTAAATGATGGCTCCGTTGAGCTGTTATAGCTGGTTTTCATACACTTGGGTAATGCACACTTGCGGGCAGAGACGGCACGTGACTCATGGAATCTGGAAAAGAATCCCAGATTAAACGAGATAAAAGGAAAAATGACTTCTTGCTTTGATTAAGGCTGATTAATTCTCTAACATTGGGGAAGGTAAACTCGAATGGTTCACTGAGGTATACACGAAAGCTTGGTCTTTAACAAGTCACAAAGGGGAGCACGGTTGGCCCGATGAGGACAAAGGGCTTTGATGTAGAAGGGGTAAAAATGAGAATTGAAAATGAATTTAGCAAGAGTCGTATGGTAGTAAAAGGTGCTGGGTTGAAGTTTACACTTTCAGACGTACCTTTATGCAATATTCAGTGTATCCTTGTAGAAGAATGCGGTCCGACCTCTGTTCAGGTCTGGGGTTCGTGTCCACCAGTACGTCGTGGGTAGGCCTAATTTTGGGAGGCTGGCAATTTGACCTCTGTCCGAGATCACGTCTCGCAGTGCCGACTGAGATCGATACTGGTTGTTTTCGAATCACGGGGCTTCCAAAAACCGCCTCTAGCATTGCCTGAAAGGTGGTAAACACAACGCCAGCAAATTGGGAAGGAAAATAGGTCTTATTGTAGAAGTCCCTAAAATCCATCTCGAAAGCCTAGCTACTCTTGTGACTTGCCTCTCTTACCCTAAGCTTCCGTCAGACCGGAAATATCATTCCTACGACATACCCACTCTCCCAACAACAGTCGCTTCAGGAGAAGGCATGGCTGCTACTTTTATAATTAAATATAACTAAAAACTCTGCTGGGAAGGCGAGGCGTTCTATAGACGTTAGCAATATATACATATATATATATATATATATATATATATATATATATATATATATATATATATATATATATATATATATATATGTGTGTGTGTGTGTGTGTGTGTGTGTGTGTGTGTGTGTGTGTGAACTGAATCACGAACCATAAAGTTTAGTTCAGAATTAGAAAAAGACAATTGTCTCCCTTTCTTGAATTTAATATCGAATTATCAATTTTGTCCCATGTTTTTACGAGCATTGCACATTGTCAGTTCCTAGAATTCAAATGCATAAGGAAAGTAGGGACAAATTTATGTTATCTTTCCCAAGCACTAGATATTTGTTATAATAATGCCCACAAAATTACACACTAAAAGGAATGTTCAAAAATAGCCGGAAGGAAAACAACAAAAAATATACAAAATTCTGTTTTAACAGTCCCTCTTCATGTTGGCCAATCTAGCAAGGATTTAGAAATACAAATTAAACAGCGTAAGTAGTCTGTCAAAACTGGGCAAACATCCAATGCTATATTCAATCAAGTGAAAATTCTCACAGAATAAATTCCACTGAAAGTTCAGTGATTTACAGATCGAAAGATTTCTCTTAACGAAATCTGATAGAATCTGCTATTATTAAGCTTACTTCTGTTATAATTTTAATCATAGCCCTAGGATGTATTATTAGGACCTCTGTATTTGTAAAATATTCAAGAATGATCTAAGATAAAATCACTGTCTTAGCTGCAAATTAGTTACCTTATATGTGCTCCATATGTCTATGAATGTTTGAACTTTTCATTTTTCACAAAAATTTTCATCTTGCAATTATTCTTATCGTTAACCAGTTGGGATTATTATTATTATTATTATTATTTGTTTAAGCAGCCAATCGGCTGTAACCAGTTGGGAGTTATCGAGTTGTACTTTTATAAAAAAACATTTGGTTATCATTCAATTTTTTTTGTATAAAATTTGAATTATTTTGCCCCTACTTCTCAGCTGTAGGCCTAATCTTTTGTAATACCTCTTAACCATGTTTTGATAGGTCTACTAATGCTTCGGTTGTGTTGAATTCCAGATACATATTTTTTTCTTTTCTAATCCCCATCTGTCATTTCTACGAACTTTCTTTGTAAACTTATTCTTATATTTCTTCAGCCTGTTAAGCAAAGTCTGCTAAGTAAAGGACAAAAAGTTGAGAGAGAGAGAGAGAGAGAGAGAGAGAGAGAGAGAGAGAGAGAGAGAGAGAGAGAGTCAAAAAAGCATCGTAGAACTCCATCCTTCTTCTTTCATTTGTGGAATTTGTCTTTATACACACAGATATATATATATATCTAATATATATATATATATATATATATATATCTATATATATATATATATATATATATATATATATATATATATATATATATATATATATATATATATATATATATATATATATATATATATATATATTATATATATATATTCAATTTGAATAAAATATCTATGCATAAATACACATACACACACATTATATATATATATATATATATATATATATATAATATATATATATATATATATATATATATACATATATATATATATGTATTTGTAAAGGTATATGCCACGAGGGAAAATACAGAATGGAGTATGCCTTGTGTGATATACCTTTATTTATGGGTTTATCACGTTCCTAACTTTCGTGATTCAGTTATACATATATATATATATATATATATATATATATATATATATATATATATATATATATATATATATATATATATATATATATATATATATATATATATATATATATATATATATATATATAGTCTCAGTAATTAGGCGGCTACTTGGAAATCTTAGCTTGATGATAAATAATAGTGCCAAGACAAGGAAGAACATTCTTTAATATTACGAGCTTTCGAGGTTTAAAACCTCATCTCCAGGCTGAAAAAATGACAAGGATGAGAAATCACAAAAATATTACACTAAAATGAAATGTCTGATTAAAACATAAAATAAAATAAAACGAACATCACATACAAACTAAAAATAAAAAATTACGAAAAAACTAAAACAAAACGCAAAACATACAAAAGCAGAAATAAAAATAGAAATAATATTAAAGGTAAACAAACTACCACACTCAAAAAAAAAAATGGCTAACGACCCACTTTGTGTACCTACTATGAAACTATATGATAGCTAGTTGAATACCGGACGAGTTGTTGTTCAATTCCGGTTTCATTTTCTTAATAAATAGCGACTCTGAAATTAAAAGGGCCAGTCTATTTGAGCAAAAAGACAGTACTCTAAAATCTAGGTGAGTGAAAGGATAGTCCTGTGCTAAACTGTGTTCCCTTATGGCAGGCAGAAAAAGGTGGTTTAGAAAGAGGAAACCTAGTTCTAACGGAAAGACCTCTGTGTTCCAAAATTCTGTGTCTAAGCCAGCGGGAACTGGACCCCACGTATCGCAGACCACACTACGAACAGGTAAACAAGTAAACGACACTCGAATTAAGGTCCACAGGAAGATCAGGCTTCTCACTCAAAAGTGATCCTACAGTAAAAGGGTTAGTAAAAACAAATCTGAAACTAACTTGAGGAAAACTATGCTCAAGTATTTCTTGTAACTTTTTTCGTACCAAGTAGCTATTATGACCAAGGAAAGGTAATTTAATATTCTTTACATCTTTACTAGCAGTATTGTACACCGGTCTGGGACAAAATTTCTCATGTAGAAAATTTTTCAGAACTTTGTAAAAAACAAATACGGGATAAGAATTTTCGGAAAAATATTTCTGTAGGAAGACCATGTCTTGATGAAATAAATCAAAATCACAACAGACATTGTAAGCTCTATTTATCACAGTACGTATTGAATTAAATTTAAACAACTTTGGTGAAAAACTAAGATAATTCATTCCCAAGCCAATAAAAGTACTTTTCCTATAAACGGAAGTCTCAAATTTACCTCTATTTCTGTGTACCTGAACTTCTAAAAATGACAACATATTATCCTGTTCTGTCTCACAAGTAAAAGAAATTTTAGGATGACGAGAATTAAAATATTAAAAAAAAATAAATCCACGTGTGCACGTTCCTTAAACACAAGGAAAGTGTCATCCACGTACCTACGATAATACAAGGGTTCAAGGCAACAGGGCATTCAGACATCCAAATCTTTCACAATAAACCCATGAAGCAATCTGGCATATACAGGTCCAAGGGAATTTCATATAGCAACTCCATCTATTTGATTATATAATTTACCATCAAAAGTAAAAATGCCATCAGTTGTAGCCAATTGTAATAACTTTCGCAAATCTACTTTACTAAGTCCAAAAGTTGTTATGTGGTTTTCACATATATTATTAAGAATAATGCCAGTTGTTTCTTTTAATGGGATATTTGTGAAAAGAGAGGTTACATCAAAAC
>NC_061100.1:53717245-53724745 GCF_015104395.2 Macrobrachium nipponense
AATTAGTTCAAATTCTTTTTCCAGGAAATCTGGGGAACAAATTCGTAAGGCTCTTATGAATAGGTTGCTAGCTACACCTATCTTGATAGTAATGTCGTGATAGCTAAAGTAGTGAATATATGAAAGTGAGAACGTTGGTTTTCTGTATATGGTAAATTTGTATTCTGTCGTGTCTCTGATTATTAAAACATCAAGAGAAGGAATTTTGTTGTCTGTTTCCCTGATGCTGGGCACTAATGAATTTAATTTTGAGAGGAATTCATTAAAATTACCCCAATTATTATCCCAAAATGTTAGGATGTCATCCACGTATCTCATCCACAGCATGTTTTTGGGTTTTATTGCATTTATTACTGTAGTTTTCAAAGTATTCCATGTACAGATTGGCTAAAACAGGACTTAAAGGACTACCCACCCATACTACACCCGAATTTTTGCTTGTAGAATGATTCCCCGAATGAAAATACGTTATTAGATGCACACAATTCAACTAACTTTATTATTTTGTCAAGTGCCAATGGGAAATGATCTGAATAGGGGGATAATTTTTCCCTTAAAAACTGAAGAACGTCCTGTACTGGTACTTTTGTGAATAGGGAGTCCACGTCAAGGCTTAAAAGTTTTATGTTGTGAAGTGGTATATGTGCTTCTCTGAATTTGTGACAAAAATCTTCCGAATGTTTAATGTGACTGGGAGAAAAAGTGCCTAAAAAAGGAGAAAGGAGGCCAGCTCACCATTTAGAAATTTTGTCATTGAAAGCTCCGGCGCATGAAACGATGGGTCTGAATGGAAGATTGTCTTTGTGAGTTTTGGTAAGACCAAGTAAAAGTAATTTAGGATAATTTAGGATTAATTACTTAAAATTTCTCTAATAGTTCAATACTCTTTTTGTCTTGGCCAATTAATCTTACTTTCCGAAAAAAATTCTGTGGAACGTTTTGGAGGGGATTTTTCGTCAGTTTTTCGTAAGTATTTGTGTCACTAAGGAGCTGGTTGATTTTGTCTCGAGGTAGAAGTCTTGTCCATTATTACGATTTTGCCGTCTTTATCGGATCTACTTATTATAACATCTAACTTTTTTAGCGAGTGGATGGCTATCATGAATCTGCGGGGAACAGGATATTTCTTATGAAGGTCAGTTAAAGCATTTAGTAACACTCCTTTTAAACATATCTCTTCACGGCTGTAGTTTTTGTCAGATATGAATTTATCTAAAGCCACTATGAAGTCTAGGTTGTTTTTGCGGTCTGGCATAAGGGCAAAGGATAAGCCTAAATTTAAAACTAATTTGTTGATTTACAGTAAGGGGGTGGGGGTGTTGGATAAGTTTAAAACTTTGTCTTGTTGTTCAGATTATTCCATGCGCTATTATCTATTAGGTTATTTAACTTGTGTAAAAGTCTGTTGGAATGAGTCACGCTATTATAGGCAGCAATGTCGGAACAGAGATGTCTTATCACGAAATCTTTTAGAATCTGCTTTAATACAACTTAATTTTCATTGTAATTTCAATGTTAGTCGTGGCCTTTTTTATTTAGACCCTTGTATCTGTAACATGTTTAAGAATGACCTCAAAGATATAATTACTGACTTAAATAAAAATCAGTTGCCTTAGAGTTATTAAATTTTGTTGTAATGTATGTCTGTCATGTATTGTTGAATATGGTTTTGTTTACCAAGTTCCGAATAGCTGTCACCTATAATCCTTTAATTGTCTGGAAATTGTATCTGAGATGATTGTCTTAAACCTTTAATTGCACCCATTGTTTATGCTTGTTTGGGAAGGTTTCTTATCTTCCAGGTGTGTCGGATTCTAGGTACTAATCCCTTTATAATCCCTATCTGTCAGTTATACGAACCTTCTTGTATTGTCTTTTCTCGTATTTATGTCAGTATCTGCTCAGTAAAGGACTTTAAAGTCGAAAGATCTTGCAGACCTCCTTCGTTTATTTTTCCTTTGTGGCATTTATCTATATATATATATATATATATATATATATATATATATATATATATATATATATATACATACATATATATATATATATATATATATATATATATATATATATATATATTATATATATATATATATATATTATAATATATTATTTTCAATTAGTTTTTTCCTGAAAATATTTGTTATATTTAAATATTAAGTTAATATCAATAGTTTTTAAAACAGGTATACAGCAGAGCTGAAATTAGGCTGAAATGGTAGACAGACAATATTCTTAAATTATTTGTCAATATTGGTTAGATTGCAATATGTCTTTTTTTGCTTTATTTTTTACAAAATTTCAAATAAAATCTTTAGGGTAGCAAAATGAATCTCCTATTTTACCAATAATTTTAAACTCATCTTCTAAAAATTCAAGACTGCATATTCTAAGAGCTTTGAGATACATACTAGAAAATGTTGGCATCTCAATTTGTTAACCATTGTAAGAGTAAAAATTAATATATGACAAGTTATTCATGGGTTTCCTATATACTTTAAAACTAAGACATTCAAAAATGGTATACAATTGTTTTCTTCACATTCTATTGTGAATTTTCTGGCTGGTACAAGATTATTAATTGTATGCAGGAAATCGGGAATATTTAGATTTTCTATACAATACAAAAACAATAACCTACATATCTAACACAAAGCACCTTAGAAAATAAATTTCTTGGCATAAGTCTCAATTTAGAAAATTCCACGTAAATATTAGACAAGAGTGGCGAAAGAGTCTTACCCATAGCCATACCAAATATCTGTTCATAAAAATCATAATTGAAAGTGAATTTACAATTTTTTTACAAAGGTATACCAAGTTCATAATGACATTAGTAGGTAATTCTAGATTATACATTTCCAAATGTTGGGATAAATACTGAAGTCATCATTAGGAACTTGAGTAAATAAAGATATAACATCAAGACTGGTTAATTTGTCAGTACTGGATAATTCGATATTTGAGAGTCTAGCACGGAAATCAACAGAGTTTTGTAAATGGGAATTTGAAATAGTCTTCAGGAAAGGTGATAGCAATTTATCAGATATTTGGAAAGTTTATAGCTAATATAACTGGTTGGACTGATAATGGGACGAATATGAGTCAGATCTCCATAAATTTCTTAGGATAGCCTTTGAGTCTGAAGAGTACAAAGATTTAGTCCGCAGCTTAAAGGGATTTTATAAAACCAGGGGTAATCAGCAGTTTTTGGCTGATTTTAATTCTCAACTTCGTATAGCTGCAAGAGACTTAGTAGAGAAATTGAGAGGGTCTGGATGGGTGGTGCTATTTCCTTGGCTAATTTTCAGAAATTATGTTTTTCTAGGATTGTACATGATGCTCCTGATGCTGTAGTAAATAGTTTTGATAGGACTATATGTAGTCTCTGTATCTGATGAGATATTGATTTTTTCTCAGGTTCGTAGGCATATGCCGAAATGCCTGCCAGTTATTGGCACTTTTTCTGATGTGGTAAATTTTTCTGATGAGGTACCGAGAGGTGATTCGACCTTTGCATCTGCCGGTTTTTGTGGGAGAGTAGAAACTGATAGAGAGCCTAATATTAATTGCAGAGGCCCTGTTACTAAAGTGAATAGTCATAGAAAATTTTGTGACAGATATCATGGTTCAGTTGTTTTAATTACAATAGGCTAGGGCATATTAAGAGGTTTTCCAGAATTAAATATTGCAGTAGACGTAAAAGTTCTGATCGTCCTGGGCGGTCTTGTCCGTTTTGTAAACGGAATAGTGTGCATGCGACCTGCATTTAAAAATTTCGATAACTCAAGTAAAATAGCTCACAATGGGGATTGTGTGAGGGGAGGCTGGTCAGTCAAAGATATAAGGGTAAATTGTTCATATCACATTGCATTTTTGGAGTATAGAATTGAGCTAAAACCTTTGGTGAAAGTGACAGTATTTGCTTCAGTTGTATTAATATTCATTGATACAGGGCATTGGTTAATTCGTTGAACTACAATTTTTACTGGGTCACCCTACGTGCCGGCGTAATAAAATCTTCGTACATACTGGGGTTGGATGTATAACAGTTGGGGTTCTTGGGGTTTTTGTCCCTTACGTGAGTATTGATGAAATGGGTGATGATGATAATAGTGCTGGTTATGTTTATGATAATGTTCATTCATGGGTAAATAATCAGTTTCAAGATGGTATTGTGCCTGGTGGCCAGAGGAATAATTAGGTGGGTTTCACAATTAGACATTTTGATGCCAAGGTTAAGTATATTGAGGGTAGTCATAATGTCGTAGCAGGTTCTTATGTTTGATTCTGCAGAATGTGATAAGGTTTTAACAGATGCAAAAGCTTTTCTTAGAGGGGAATTAGTTAAGAATGCCTTTTGTGGGGCTAGGATTAGAGGCTAATTTGTTAGTTACGGAAGTTAGATATAAGTTGAGAAGCAGTGATGATAAAAGGGATACGACACAGATTGCAGTCCCATAGAGTTTGGTTCCTACAGTCCTCAGCATTGTTCATTGTGAGTTTGGTAGTCCACATTTGGGGATTAGGAGACGTATGTTGTCCATGGCTGAGGATTTTGTAAGGGAATGTTGTGTTTGTAATGCATATAAACTAGCAAAGATTACTTTATGTAAGTTATGTGTTTTCCTATTCATGGGAATTTTTGTGAGTCGAGACATGGTTATAGATACCTTTTGGGGTTGTTGATGAGCTGGCTAGGTTCGTTGAGATTTTTACATTAAAGAATAAAACGGCAGAAAAGGTTGCTATTGCATTTTTCAGGGTTTTATCTGTCGGTATGGTGTTCCGGAGGCACTTATTAAAGATAATGGGTGTGAATTTGTGAATAAGAATTTAGAGTATTTTGCAGAAGTCAATTGTGTGAACGAGCTAATCAAAAAAGCAACTGAAATTCTCAGAGAAACTGTAAATTGGGATCTGTTTATTGTACAGGTCCGGCATAGCATTGATCCTATGGTTAGTGATTACAATACGGATGTCTCCGGCAGAAGCATTGTTTAGTTTTCTGGCACGAGGGGTGTTTGATCTATTGTCAGTTCCCTTTATTTGTGATGATACGATCAGGTCTTTAGTTTCTACGGCTAAAGAGAGATAACACGCTTTAGCAGAAATCTTGAGTCTAAGACACAAGAGATGGTTGACAGAAGTAATTAAAAGTTAGGTAATATTAAAGTTGCTATTGGTGACAAGGTTTTTGTAAGGATAAATGTTAGGAATCAGTTGAATTATAAATTAGGGCCGAAGTTTGAGTGTCCTATTGGATCGTGAAAATAAAAGGAATAGATTTGTTGTTCTAGATTAGAATACAAAGTTGTCTAGATTGATACGTATATCTAAGATCAAGAGAACAATGTGATTGTGATGTGAAGCGGCTGGTTTGCTTGTTTTCGCTTCTCTCTCTCTCTCTCTCTCTCTCTCTCTCTCTCTCTCTCTCTCTCTCTCTCTCTTGTTTCCTGTAGGTATCTTTTATATATATATTTTTTTTTGGCTGAATTGGTTTTAGTCATTGGTTAGTGTTTTTTTATTATCTGCGCATTTGCGACGGCCTGGCGTGAATTTTTCAGCTTTTTTTTTTATATTATTTACCATTCGCATTTTCCGCACTACTTTTGGTGGTGGTGGTGGCGGGGGCGGTGGTGGGTGGATGGGTGGGTGGGGGGTGGGGGGGTGGGGTGGGGGGGTGGGGGGGGGGGAGTGGCTGTATTGTTGTTAAACGTGAAGCTGAAGAGTTTTGTGGCCCTTTTTTATACTATTTGTTTCAGGGGAGATATTTTGAGATTGTGTTGTACTTGAATATTTTGGAATTTTATTGTTATTTACAGGGGCTAGTTGTTTTCTTAGGTTTGACGTGTTTTATACATTCAGGTGGTGGTTGTTGGTCTCGGCGTTGACAAAAACTGTATTTTACGAATGCGGTCTCAGCCTACTTTTTCTTTCATAGTTAGTGGTTTGTTCAGAAGTTGTATAAAATATTTAGTTTTAGCACGTTGGTTTTGCGGTAATTGTGTTAGATTAACAATTATGATTTGCAGTGACAAATTGTTAATTCTAGAGTGGATATCTTGTTTTTATTGACCAACGACATGACCAACTTATATTATATACCAGTTCTTCATGGGAGTGCCTTCATGGAATGGCTTCTATGAGCCACGATGGATACAGTCTGGATATGGGAGCTGTCTGCCTTTTGCGGGCAAGCTTCCACTCCTTAACGCCTTCGGCATTTTGGGAGGAAGCGGAGGCTTTTGAATGATGATGTCTACAGTAGCATATTTCTCTCGGAGATGTCCGTTTCTATGCTAAGGATTAGTATGCGCCATTTTTAACATGGGCATGTGCAGTCGCAGGCTGTTCGGGAGATTACGTAGATACATCAGAATTCAAGTATGAAGAAATGTGTTATAAGGAACTGAGTTTAATTCCTGCAACAGTTTTTCTTACTGGAAATATGATAAACTTTAGCTGCCCAAAGGACAAGCAGCCTTAGTATTTGGCTTATATTTTGGTTTTATTGTTATTTTTGAGCCGGCACGGTATGATTTTTTAAATTTTATTTTTCATTTTATTTTAGATGAAGTATGCTTGGACGAAGATGTCGAGGGAAAGTGGGGCCGAGCTCCTGTTACATTGTATGGGGCAGATATTTATATTTCAGCATTTATACAGGTGCATGAACTTCTTCAGCCGACTAATTGTTGCTCTGTGAAAATATAGCAGAATCCCAGTTCGGGAAATAGAAACGTGGATGTGTCAGACAATTTATACGTTGACGTTACATTCCTCGAAATGAAAATAATCATCTGATGGTGGTCGTTCTTCTCTGCTCGAAACAGGGCTTTTGAGCATGGCCGGAAGTAAGTGAGCAACGTGAACAGAGAGTTTTTGTCTATGACATTACGCCTTGCTTGAAGGGTGCCTATAGAGTTATAATTCACTACCACGTTAGGATTTGCTGTTTTTGGAAGTTGTGGGCAAAACAAAACAGACTAGTGAGGATAGGAACATACAGAGAAGAAGTAAGAGTAAGAACAACATTACTAATCCCCCTTTTTTTCAAGGTATCCAAATGAAACTTTTCTTTCTTATGAAGTTATAATTCACTACCACGTTAGGATTTGCTGTGTTTGGAGTTGTGGGCAAAACATCAACAGACTGTGAGGATGGACATACGAGAGAAGTGAGTAAGACAACTTACTAATCCCCCTTTTTTTCAAGGTGTCCAATGAACTTTTCCTTTACTTTGAGTATTTTATTATATTATGCATATTTCTTTTTATTTGGTGTTTCACATGTGGTTACATTCTGATGGGGCCATGCCTTCTTCCTGACAGGAACTTTTATTTTATTTTTTGAATGGACATGTCAATGTTCGAATGGAGGTGTCTCATTTTCTACATAGGTTTTGGGTTTATAGATATTAGGGTAGTTCGTCTTCTCAGTATACCAAGGATGGCTTCCTTTTTATCTTCGTGGTGTTTGTTGTATGTTATTTGATAG
>NC_061100.1:53734745-53754745 GCF_015104395.2 Macrobrachium nipponense
GTTGAGGTGCTGTAGAACCATGAAAGTGAAAATAATATTTAGTTACATATGTAAAGGAAAGATCAGACTAATTCATAATGCCTTAAAACTTATGTATGTAACTGACACGTTAAAGTGTAGAAGATATGTGAAGGGATTAGATTCTATTTACATTTGTTTTTATTTATTTTTTTTTTGGTGGGTATATATAGTATATATATATATATATATATATATATATATATATATATATATATATATATATATATATATATACGTATATATATATATATATATATATATATATATATACGTATTATATATATATATATATATATATATATATCTATATATAATATATATATATGTATCATATATATATATATATATATATATATATATATATATATATATATATATATATTATATATATATATATATATATATATATATATAGCTCGCTCCCCTCCTTCATAAAAAAAGATGACCGAGTAAATGTAGGGGATTATACAAAAGAAGATGGTCATGATGACGATAACTATAACAAAAATGAACACAAAAGGGAAAATAATAACTGCATGATGATGCTAACGCTCTCCTACCGGTATCCTGTGGGGTGAAAAACGTTTAAACTTTAACACAATGACAAAACGGGGTTTAGTAACATAGAGAATGATGTCATTACCATTATGTGGTTGGTTATATAAGTTGCGCTCTTATCTCAGCATGAAATGAAGATTTCTTAGATTATGATTCCTCTAAAAAGGATTTTCATGTTCATTAAAAATTCTGATTAAATTTGCAATGGACACCAACTAATAAGGTTCATAGTTTACGAACAGAATAAAGCCAAAAAGATGATATGTAAAGGGAACCGTTCAAGATCGTACTTATTCATCCACTCGTGTACACAAAGAAGCGGTCACTCCCGCATACATAAACACGGACACAAGTACGCGCATTTATATATACATAACCACACACAAAGCTACATATTATATAATATATATATATATATATATATATATATATATATATATATATATATATATATATATAATATATCGAGCTACAAATGTCCTTTAATATCTAATTCGCTCTACATCAGAATTAATATATTTTCATATATGTTTAACCGAAGGGGAATTTATTCAGCGATAATAGAATTGCCGGCCTACGGGCACAAACCATCGACATCTTCAATTCCAGGACTGGCAGTGAAGCCTTAGCCCACCCCGCCACCGCAAGAGGATATAAGTTTATGCCGCCACCCAACTAAAATACCTGCCGCGCTCAGGTATTTGAGATTGTCTTTGTGAGTTTTGGGAAGGCCATAAAAGTAAGGAAGGTTTGGGTTAATGCCTTTAGATTTATCCAATACTTCAATGCTCTTTTTGTCTTGGACAATTAATCTTACTTTCCTGGAAAATTCTGTGGGAACGTTTAGGAGGGGATTTTTTTGTCAATTTGTCGTCCGTGTTTGTCTATGTAATAATAATAATAATAATAATAATAATAATAATAATAATAATAATAATAATAATAATAATAATAATAATAATATGCTTTATTTCAGCTCAGGGCCATATACATTGAATATACAAAATACAGATAGTAACATACACAATCTAGATACATGAGACATGATAAAAAAGAAAAAGAAAATGAATAATCGGCACTTATCCACAAAATAGCTGAGGTAGCATAAAAGCTAGTAATCATAATACTGGTAATAACAGTAATAATATTGGTGAGAGAAAATAATATGCATTGAGAGTAATAACAGTTAGTGCACAAATTATATAACTTAAATTTCAACTAGAGACCTTAGGTGGTTACAGTAGTCAGGTCCAGAGGGCTAAATACAAAAAAGGAATGTAAAAAAAAAAAAACTTTAACTTGATAGTAATCACAGTAATAAAGAAAAATTAGAATAACAGCAATAAATGTAATAATGACAAAAACTGCAGATGACATCTTGCCAATACAGAGATTAAGTCTTTTAGGGAACAAACGCCTTATTTTCCCATCTTTCCCACAATTTAGATCTTCTTCTTGCTTCACTCCTTAGGATGCTTTGTATGAGCGAGTTGCTGCTGTTTCTCACTCGGGTTACCAGACTGGAGATTGTTCGCCTAACAATGATTTTTAAATTCTCCAGGCGGTTTTCTATAAACATCTGTGTGGCGGAGTGGTAGCGGGGAGTGTTTGTGAGGCGTCTCAGAATGTCATTGTGCACAACAGTGATGCGTCTCATGGTCTCTCGGGTATAGCTCGTCCAGAGGGAACACCCATAGATACTGTAGCAGTGCGAGCGGAAGAGCAGCAGTTTCACGTCTTGGTGACAGAAGGCAAACCTCCTAGCAATCATGTTGCCAGCTGCACATAGTTTACGACGCCTCTGTTCAATGTCTGCCGTATCTTTTAGGTCGTCGGTGATAATGTGACCCAAATACGGAAATTCATGCACAAATTCCAGCCGATGGTTTCCAAGGAAAGTTTGTGGTTCTGCAATATGCTTAAGCGATCTCGGGAGCAGCGACATGCACTGGGTCTTGGTTTCGTTGTAGATTATATAAAATTCCTCTACATATTGGCGGCAAGTGTCGATGAGTCGTTGGAGACCTTGCACTGATGGGGAAATCAGAACCATATCGTCGGCGTAACAGAGGTTAATTATAGTTGTTTCATTGACGGTGCATCTGATTGGGAGTGAGTTCAGTTTGACATTCAAGGCATCTGTGTACGTATTAAACAGGTATGGAGAGAGAATGCCCCCTTGCCGAAGCCCGTTTAGGGAGCCGACGGTGTAAGATAATACGTTACCCCATTTGACACAGAAATGCTGTGTGGAGAACCAGCAATGCAAAATGCCAATTAGATACAGGGGTGTACCCCTTTTATGCAGCTTCAGGAAGAGCTTCAGGTAGTTTACTCTGTCAAATGCTTTTCTCACATCTACAAAACAAAGGAAAACAGGAGAGGCTGATGATAGGTAGTAATTCAGCAATTCTTCAGTATGTAGATGCAGGTGTGGGTTGAGTGGTTTGCTTTAAACCTGAACTGGTTGTCAGTGGTGTGTAGAAAGGGGAGAAGTCTCACTAGAAGAACAGACTCAAGTTTCTTCGATGCGATCGTTGTGATTGCAATCGGCCGGTAGTTGCAAGGGTCAGTTACTTCCTTTAGCTTGTTTTTGATTAATGGTATCAAATGGACTAAGAGTAGGGAGTCTGGAAGAAACCGGTGAATTATGCACGCATTGAATAGGGCAGCTAGCAAAATGTAAATTATCGGATAGCAGAATTTGAAGGCCTCTGCAGGAAGACATCACACCCGGGCGATTTATTATTAGGTAGGCTGTTTATGGCATCGCTGATGTTACCTGACGTAATACGGTCTGCAAAATGAAATTGAATGTTGTCAGTAAGGAGGTTATTTACATCCCTTCGGGATATTGTTGAAGTGATCACCCCACATACTTGCGATAGCTTCGTCTCCGACTGCTTCCCCTACTCTCTGTGATAGCATTTTAGTTTTGGGATTTAAGGACTGGGTATCTTTCCAAAGACGAGGATAATCACCAGATTCTAAGTTTTTAGACATTGCATCGGCTCTTAGTTGTTTTTCATTTAACCTGCAGTGCTTAAGAGCAAGTTTGAACTGCGCTCTCGCCTGTCTCATTAGTATATTACGAGAATTACCTTGACGAAATCTGTAGGCAGTCCTGCCCGAAGCAAGCTTTGTCCATGACTACGATTGTGCTATCTTTCTTTGTCGGATCTGCTTATCACAACACTTAATTTTTGTAGCGAGTGGATGGCTGTCATAAATTTGCGGGGGACGTTATTTCTTACTAAGGTCAGTTAAAAGATTTAGTAAAATGCCCTTTAAACACTTTGCTTCACTGCTGTAATTTTGATCCGATATGAATTTATCAAAAGCAACTAGGTTATTTCTACGGTCTGGCATAAGGGCAAAAGGATAAGCCTAGATTTAAGACTAAGCGTTGGTTTACAGTAAGGGGATGTTAGATAAATTGAAAACTTTACCTTGTTTCTCAAGATTATTCCAGGCGCTATTGTTTATTAAATTATTAAGTTATTCAACTTACGGGAAAGTCTGTTGGAATGAGTCGCACTATTATATGCAGCAATGTCGGGAAAAAATGAAATCAAATACTTAAATATGTAGCCCGTTGTGAGGAGACGAAGATTGGTCTCGGTTCCAAATATCACTATGCATGGTACCTAGATGTCCGATTGCAGAGTCCACCTCCCTTCATAACCTCACACAAGTTTTCCTGGAGGAAAGAATTTCAAGCACAAAACACGATATCATTGTACTAAGCAGAATGATATATGGAACCCAGGCTAATCTTCGTATCCTCACAACGGACCACATATACAGGTAACTGGTTTCATTTTGTTCCGATACCACTGCCTATAATAACGCGACTCATTCCAACAGACTTTCCCGTAAGTTAAATAATTTAATAAACAACTAGTTAGTGGAGCCCGGTACCCGGGCGGTGAGGCCGGGTGCCACGGCCCCAGACGATGTGAATGTTCTCTAAAGTAACAGTTATCTAACCCCAGTATTTTTTTTACCGAGCTAACACTTAACTTTTTATTTCATTTTCTTGTTATTTCCTATGTTATTGTGGCTGCCCTTCTAGTCAGAACATAAGAATTCACAATTCAATGTTTTCTGTTAACTACCAACCGAGTGGTAGTTTTTCCGGATTAAATTTTCACCGTATCTTACCATGTTCAGCAACGATTTGAAAATGGCTTGGTCCTTCACCCCTCTTTAACCCCTATTGCTAATAAATTGGTCCGTCAACTGTTAAGCAACGTATGTGGGATTCCGCACCAGTGAAAAGTGCTTACAGACAACAGACAGAAAGACCAAACTACTGTTTTTTGTAGTAAGATAGCGCCTGGAATAAATTTTAGCAACAAGATAAAGTTTTAAATTTATCTAACACCCCCTTTACTGTAAGCCAACAGTTAGTCTTAAATCTTGGCTTTTCCTCTGCCCTTATGCCAGACTTGCTTTTGATAAATTCATATCGGATAAAAATTACTGCCGTGAAGAAATATGTTTAAAAGGCATTATACTGAATGCCTTAATATATATATATATATATATATATATATATATATATATATATATATATATATATATATCCCATATTATTATTTTCACACACACACACACACGCTATATATATATATATATATATATATATATATATATATATATATATATATATATATATATATATATATATATATATATATATCTATATCTATATATATATATATATATATATACTATATATACATATATATATATATATGTATATATATAATGTGTGTGTGTGTGTGTGTGTGTATACTATATATATATATATATATATATATATATATATATATAGTATATATATATATATATCTATATCTATCTATATATATATATACTATTATATATATATATAGATATATATATATATATATATATATAGATATTTGTTTGTGTGATCTGGAAAATGTTTATCAATGACATAAGATGAAAGCATGATAAATATTTTGTTATTTGATCTATACACGAGCGAGGCATTATGCAGTTGCCATTCCTGTTGAACTTAAATTCCTCGGAACTCCATACCGGCTGCAATACGAGACATGAATGTAACAAGAACGACATCGCAGTTGAATAACTCCACCCCCTGTCATATAAACGCACGCGACTGGTGCAGATTCCAAACAATATTATTTTTTACATGTAAGGAATATATATCAATCTTTTTTGGGAATATAATGTTGCGCTCATACTTGCAGAGAGGAAAAAGCGTAACAGCTGATGCCACGACTTCATTTGGAAGTGATTATATATATATATATATATATATATATATATATATATATATATATATATATATATATATATATATGTGTGTGTGTGTGTGTGTGTGTGTGTGTATGTGTGTGTGTGTTTGTGTGTGAGCGTGTGTGTGAATATATAGCCCTATATATGTGCGCGTGTGTGTGTGTGTGTATGTATATATATATATAGTATATATATATATATATATATATATATATATAATATATATATATATATATATATATATATATATATATAGATATAAACCGAAGGGGAAGCCTCAAACGGGATACGTAGCTGGAAGGGTTTGAATGGAGACGTGTTTCATATTGGCGTTTATCCAATGCAACGTTTCAGGGACCAGCCCCATTTTCAAGCTGAAGATTGCACTAATAAAACTAAATTAAATTAAAAATATAAAGCAAATTAAAAGAACACCAACGAAACTCGAGCACCATTTCCAGTAAAGGAAGGAAAACGAGTGACTAATAAAGAGAAACAAAACACGAAGTCATCTCTTGTTTACGCCAGGTACATAGGGGTGGAGGCAGTTTGGTTGTTCAGTTTCGGAACAACCGTTATTATAAAGAGTGATTCGAAGACCGCTAGCTGCTCCTTTTGTAAGGATCTTAAAGTTTTTATATTCAATATTGCTCTTGCGTATCTTTGTGTGGTCACGGATGCTGGACAATTCAGGAAATGATAATATGACTCCAGTACGGAAACTCATCCCCCTATGGCAATGTATTCGGACCTTAAGAAGTATTCTTGGGGCTCCGATATATTTTCCTAGATCACATCTAGGACAAGTATATAAATAGACAATATTAGATGCCATAAGAGGGTTTAACTTGTCTTTATATTTGAAAAGTAGGTCCAGTTGTCAATTGGTTTGTTGGGATCAGCTGACATTTTATGGTAAGAGCAATATTGAATATAAAAACTTTAAGATCCTTACAAAAGCAGCAGCTAGCGGTCTTCGAATCACAGTTTATAATAACGATTGTTCCGAAACTGAACAATCAAACTGCCTCCACCCCTCTGTACCTGGCGTAAACAAGAGATGACTTCGTGTTTTGTTTCTCTATTTTAGTCACTCGTCTTCCTTCCTGTACTGGAAATGGTACTTGAGTTTCGTTGCTGTTCTTTTAATTTGCTTTATATATTGTAATTATGTGTTTTTTAGATGAGAAATTATTTCAATTTTATTTTCTCATTGTAATTTTCAGCTTGAAAATGGGGATGGTCCCTGAAACGTTCCATTCAATAAACGCCAATACGAAACGGAAGTCTCTATTCAAATCCTTCCCGCGCACACACACACACACACACACACAAACACACACACACACACTCATATTTATATATATATATATATATATATATACTACCTATATATATATATATATATATATATATATACATATATATGTAAATGGTATATGTATATATGCATGTATGTTTGTGTGTGCATGTATGTATATTCTAAACAATACAAATGACCATTTACATGTTCCAAGAATACCATGGAAGGAAACATTCGAAACAACTATTATGTGGATTCCACCACTTGTCATATAGTTGTGAAGCTATGGAGAAGCTGAATAAAAACATGGAAAGGATTAACAGTGTTAACGCAAAATGGAAGAACAAAGGATGCAGCGACGAAGGTCACAGGGAGGGACTCCCTCAGGAGGAGACCTAACAGCCGGGTCACAGGCCAGAATCAGGAGAAGTAAGTCGCTCACCATTTGTGTGTATATATACGTCAGACATGTATGTGTTTTCATTCATTGAAGATGGAGGAAGACGTCTCTGAAAGGTTGTAAATAAAGAATCTCCTCTTTTTAACTTTCGTTATCAATGAGGTCGTGTGATATATATATATTATTATATATCTAATAGTGATATATATATATATATATCTATATATATATATATATATATATCTATAATAATATTAATAGTATATATATATCTATTATATATCTTAATTATAATATATTATTTTATAAGATAGATATAGAATATAGATATATATATCTATATATATATATATATACTAGTATGTATATATATATATATATATAGATATATATATATATATATAGTATATATATATATATATAGTATGTGTGTGTGCGTGTGTGTGTGCGTGTGTGTGTGTGTGTTTGTGCGTGTGTGTGTACACTTTTTTCTTATTCAAATTTGTTAAATCTCATAAATAGTTGTGCTAGTCTTTTTATTCCCTAATAACACAATATGTAAGGCATCAATGAGAACTTCAAAGTATCTACAGCACCGCATTGTTGAGCTTTTTCCCAAACGGAGGCAGAATTGCCTGTAATGGAGAAATGTTTTAGGATAATTATTACGTCACTTCCTTTTGTTACTTTAATTACTGTATGCGTCAAAGCATTTTATTCATCGAATGCATTACGTCTAGACACGACAAAAAGTTTAGCAATCTAGTTTTGAGTAGATGATTAGATATATACACATGTAAGAGTATTTTTTATTTTGAGTTACTTGGTGCTTTCTACGCTTATCAGTAGTACGTTTCTGCAGTATTACTTTTTTGAGTTGAATGTATTCTAATCAATTGATTAAACAGTTCGGTGCTTCGTTCCTGATCAAGTTTGTGATTAGTGTAACAATAATGAATATAAAACAACATTAAGGCGAACAAATGGAAATCTTAGTTTTTATTACAAACCTGAACTGACTTATAGGAATAAACTGGTTATATTCGTATAAACAATACTTACTAAATAATAGAAAATGATAGTGCAGAAGAAAAATAAAAACTCACACAACTCACGTTTCTACTATAAGAAATTGGCTGTAGATGTTACATGTTCTTTTAGCTGAGGCCATAGTTACAGAGAAAGAATAATACCGGAGTTGACAACTGTTACTTGTGTTGTATCTGGATGCTGAGAAATCGCCTTTTTCAAGACATCAAGTCCACTTTCGACCTTTCCAAAGCAAGGGTAAGGAGCAGAGGACGGATCGTCTGTGGTGATAATGAAGAACTGTGAGACGCTTTCTTCATCGGGTCCATTCAGTCCCTTCACTAATCCAGCCACACAGGAAGTTCTCTTGTACATTTCATTCTCCATCTCCTGGCTCCAGTTAACTCCTTTCAGAACCGCCTTCCCTCCTACTGAGGCATCTTTTCGTAGTTACCCATTCGTGCTCGTTCCCCCTTCATGCCTCTCTTCTTTATCTCTAGTACCTTGGAATTCGCGTAAGAGGGCCCCATAGATCCGGCACAGAGATGTAAAAAGTTATTCGAGTAATAACCATCAGCAGTCAACTTGATGACCACTCGGCCTTTTATAGTCTCACGGATTCCTATTTCCAGGAATGTTCGGCAAGTGGAGAGGTCCAGCAGTTTCATCGCTTCTTCGTGCTATTAATGATCAAGAAACAATCAAGTTACGAAATGTTATTTTTGTGACACTTAAGATAATAAAGACATTGCTTGTTTGATATTTTTAATTCGGTGTAAAGAAAGATATTTTCTGAGATCAGTTTTTGTATGCCAACATAAAAGCATCATGTTATTGTTGGTAAACGTATCATCTTAAAGAAATTGACATGGCAACACAGTAAACATTTAAAATGGTAAATAATGAAAACGAACGTACAACGGTTTGTGGAGTTTTAAGAAAAAGTTTTTTAGAAGTGAGTTTGGGTACGAGAACCATTTTTTAAACGCCAGTTGTTCGTTACTTTAAACTGTTAGAACAAACAAATGTCAAACAGGCATGGCAGGTGTTTTATATATATATATATATATATATATATATATATATATATATATATATATATATATATATATATATATATATATATATATAAATATATACCAAGATTGAAACACGAGAAGGGAAGCGCCATCTTCATATCAGTAAAGGACACTAAGGCGAAAACTCGGAACAGCATTTTGTACAACTTTTTTGGGGCATGTTTCGAGCATTACTATCACTCGTTATCAACCTACAAAATTAAAATGAATGACATTATAATTCGTGTACACAAATTCACAATGATGTAGCAAAATGACATGTAAACAAATGATAAGAGTAAGTTAGAAGATGACAAATATTAAAAAAAAAATTTTTAGAAAGGGCTAATTGAAACAATTGAGTAAATAGAATAAAATAAGGCAGCGTGCAAATTTAAGTCACAAAAACGGATGGTACAAAGGAACAGTAAATACATTGAGTCAATATACAAACCAGCAGGATGCAGACTAAAAACACAAAAGTGAGGTTACAACCACATTTCTAGCCAAAGAAGGCTTCATTTTAACAGAATATAGAACTTCTAAAATGTCGAGGTCTGTAGGTTCAAACAGGAAAATCATTAATATGTAAAGGGTGACCAGTTTCCTCGCTGCGGTCTCTGATTGCAATGTAAGTAGGTCTTGATAGATAGTTGAATGTACGAAATGACCTACCAAGGTGTTCAAACCATCTGATCCAAGCTGATCTGGTAGTTTTTTTGGTAGTTACAACCACTGCACTGCTATTTATAGATCAGATTAAACTGAAAGCTTGTTGGTATAGGGCCTTTAATAAAAAAAAAATCCTAATTTATTTTGTAAAGTGATATATTTTTTTATATCCAGCTAAGGGTAAACAATGTATAAAATATAAATTAATTGCTTTTCTAAATCGTAACTATGAGTTCTAGTAAAAGTTAAGGGAATAAATAATAGCTTTCTTTACGTTAGCGGTAGTTTTGGGTTGTTTGTTTACACACACACACATACACACACACACACACACACACACACACACACACACACACACACACACACACACACACACACACACATATATATATATATATATATATATATATATATATATATATATATATATATATATATATATATATATATACACACATGCATACATACATACAGATATCAAATAACTCAAATATCCTAGTCTGTGGAGCAATGATCCCATAACATGAGATTAAACATCTTATATTTAGTTAGGAATAGGGAATAAACTTAGTCCATATACAATAAAAAAAAGAAAAAGTCTCTTATTAGTCTGCGAATTTCGACAGGTACTGCTGGTTATCTTTATGTATCAATAAGAGCTACAAACCCCCTGCAGGTTTGATTGAGAACAAAACGGTAGTTTTATCTTTTAGTTACCTTTGATTCTTAATTATACAGACATAAAAATAACTTTGCATTTCCCCAAACAAACTCCAGCGAATAAATGTAATTGTACAGATAATTTTTTTAAACGTTTTTTCAGTGTAGGTAGACGCGTATAAACTTAGCTGTAAGCTGCTTTTTCCTCTTTAGATTTTTTTAAATTCATTAAAGATTTCTTATTGGATTTTTGAGCATCGCATTAATCAAAAAAGATCAAAGAACATCGTGTGTATTTACTGTGGTTACGGCAAATCTTGAAAAATTTTACTATTTGTCTTTGAATAGCCAATACATTCTCTGGATGGCAATATCTGTTGGAAGATGTTTGTTTTCTTTTTACTCCTGAGAGCTCTAAGGCGTATTAAAGGCTTACATGAACCTCTGGTAAGTTATCATCATACGTTTGACTTCACTATTGTTCTCTGAACGTATTTCTTTCTTTTATTTTAACTGCGTTATATAAGTTGGTGTTGTTGCTGTTATAAGAAGTGGTCCTATTTCTAATGGTGCTTTGTAACTTACTGCTCTCTTGCCTCCATACTTTGTCCTTTTAACAGACCTATACCCTCACCTATTTTCCATACTCATTTCTTTTTAAATGAGTTAGTTCCTCATCACTCTTAATCCTGAATCCATATATAGTTTTTGCTTCATTATATATGTCAAATATAATTCCTGAAATATAACTGCTACCTATTTAACTGCCTATTGTCCCAGCCTGTATTCAAAATAGGCATTGCGTGACTGCGCCCAGTCAGTGGTTCTTTCCTTAAATATGCTCTCTATCCTCTCAGTGCACCATAGAGGTAACAAAGGAGCCCCGTTTCTGTCAGGTGTCCATATTCCACATTCAATGTGTGCAGATCAACAGTCCACGGAGTGATAATTTCAGTGAATGACATTGTACCTTGACTACTCAATTCTAGCCACCCACCTCCCATCCACATCAAACACCCCCCGCCCCCCTCCCCCACTACTTTCCCCTTTTCCATTTTTCATAAGTCATGTGAATTCTTTTCGGGCAGTAGATACTGCTGTACCCTATTCTTCTTTGAACCATTTCTTTCACATTCTTCTTTTTTATCATTTATTTCTTTCACTTGTTTTACCTTTTCCTTCTTTTACCCACCCCAACAACTCTACATTCGAAAACTGTTGATATTTATTGGATGACTGTTCAAAATTAATTTGTTTCTCCAATAGGAACAAAAGCAAATGTCAATTTATCAAGAACAACAGCAACGAAAACAAACAGTTCAATAAGATCGCCCAAGTAGTAAGTTTTCCCCTCCCTATAAAAGCGGAAACTTCATTCAGGTAAATTAAATTTTTATGAGAAGAGTTTAAAAGCAAGTTTTCTAAACAAGAAAAGAATATTTATTTTTCATTTAATATTTCTGTTTGTAATATGCAGGGAGATTGTAATGTAATTTATCTTGCCTCCTCATAAATAAATTAGTTGGGGGGTATTTCTTACAAATTTACCACTTCCTTTTAATCTGATACCTTAAGTATTCACATAGTAAATTGTTTCAATAATACTAACATACAAAGTACCTTGTATAATTACCTTGATAAGGAATACGTCACAGTGGATGTGTTTCAGTTCCTTAAGCTGAAATAGAATAATCCTGTTTCTGGAATCCAACTTGACAGAGGCATACCTTCTAATTCCTTGATGGTCCTGAATCGCGAACAGTTTTCCCGCTGCTATGATTTCCCTTAGACAGCTGCTCATCTTTCGAAGGTTTTCAATCTGATGTAAAATATTTCATATAAGGATCAGAAAATTGTGGGAGAAGCTGTCTTATCTACGAAATAGCACAAAGATATAATTATCAATGAAAGATTTAACGGAAGTAAATTTATAAATACCACTGAAGACTGAAGCTTTCACATAATTTCAGTTAAAGTAACAAAAAAAATGTCAATTACTGTTATATATTTTCCATCGCCCCCTTCCTCAGCTATGGCCCTTTGGATAACGCTTATTTTTCTTTGAAACCGGAAAAATGTCTGAAATCATGAAACAAATTAGAGACAAAATCTATAAGTGGAAAAATTTCAAGACGTCCATAATAGGTGACCTTAGCTATGTAATAAGCAAAAATAAAAGCAAATGATATTACACTGACATGAAATTGAGAAAATTATAATATAAATATCGCATGTTTAACTGTGGTTGTATATAAAAAAATGCATACATACATACATATATATGTGTATATGTGTGTGTATATGTGTGTGTGTCAGTACTATTCTACCACAGGGTATTGTTCATTTGATTCGTAAGCCGTGAGCATTTCCTAATGCACATACACTAGGTGATACTGCTTACTATCAATATATTTGTATATATATATATATATATATATATATATATATATATATATATATATATATATATATATATATATATATATATATATATATATATATATATTATATATATATATATATATATATGATATGTATGTATGTATGATATAACTGAATCACGAAGATATGGAACGTGATGAATATACAAATAAACCAACTCAATATAGTCCTGTTCCTTCATGGCATTTGCCTTCATATATATATATTATATATATATATATATATATATATATATATATTATATATATATATATATATATATATATATATATATATATATATATATATATATATATATATATATATATATATATATATATATATATATATATATATATATATATATATATATATATATATATATATATATAATATATATATATATATATATATATATATATATATATATATATATACACTACAAAAGCAGAATGCACGAGATATATATTGAATGTGTTTACTACACTGATACTAACCTGTTTCATCAATGTGATTTCTTTGTCAGCTACTAAACGTTCATCTTTAATATGTTCCAGAAGTTTATTAACAGAAGTATCAACCTCTCTTAACAATTCAGTATTTTGCGAGAGGTTCTGCTGCTCCAACAATAGTTTAATATTATCTTCCTCTATCAATAATGCTTCTAACTTGGATTGTATAAGCTTCTTTATGTTTCCAACCCTCTGAGTCATACTGTCACTTTCGTTCTTTGAGTCTTGTAAAAAAATTTTGAAGCTGCTATCAAATTCTTTGCTGAGATTCAATGCTTCACCTTTCAGCATTTCGGAACTTTTAATGAAATTCAGAACGTCAGCCCTTTCCTTCTCACATTCAGCAAGCTTCCTCTTGCAGAAATCCTTCGGGGAACCCACCCACTCGGCGCGAGAATGGCTCTTGTCCCTCGAGTCCTCGACTCTGTGACCTCTACCAGCGAATTGACGCACTACATCTATAAGACTTCTGTTTATCATGAAATCGTTGACGGAAAGAGCCACGAATTTCTCCCGGCAGAGTGGGCAAGACAAGTGTCCTGAGGAAATGAGTTGCTTGATGCAGGTCGAGCAATATGTATGGGAACAGGGGAGAATTCTCGGACGAAACTCATCTTCGTCATAGAGTTCGTTACATATTCCGCATTCCAGAACATTAAGGTCCTATGAAATACATAGAATAATCAGAAAATTTTCCAAAAATAGCCTTGAGTACTGAAGCCTAGAAAATACATATACAACCGTGCATAGCATTGATTTCTAATATATTTGTGATCAGTAGGCATACTTTATGATATTTTTAAATGTAAGCACACACTATAATATTCGATTCACTCAAACCACTTGGATTCTTGTGCCTACAAGATGTTGTTTGGCGGCCTCTGATTGGCTGGTAGTGGGAGGTAGGTTACTTGCTCATTGCGTCACACTTTCGTTTGTAGCTTAGAAAACGAGCAATATGTTTATATCTCTTCATTTATCTCATGTTTTCCAAAAGATAGAAAAGTTTTGGTCATACCAAAAGATTTGGTATTAATTATACAACTAAATAATCTTTTCATGAAATCAATAAGATAAAACACAAGGAATTACAACGAGTAAAAGTGAAGAAGGAAACATTTCATTATTTATACCTGTTTTTAATTATTATCGGATTTTTAATAATTCATACAATAAAATCACCCTGAATACGCTGGTGCTTTCAGATTTTAGATGCGTGTGATATGTAAAGAGAAAATGAAGAATAGGTCTTAAAATTTTGCTTCAGTACTTAACTCAGCCTGAAAAGAAGTCAATCTTTCCTAATTCTTTGTTTTTTCTTACTTCACTGACTCAAATATGTCACTTATACCTCCTTCGTTTGAAAATATATGCATGTAATAAAATTAGAAACAATATTCTCAAACAACCTGATTAAAGTTTTGACTGAGTTGAAGAGTGTGAAGTCGGTCCACAGAGTTCAACTTCTTTGCTGGACTGAATTCCCCGGGGTCCACCTAGATCTGAGCTAACGATACCAGATGCATCAATTTTATTATTATTATTTTTTCTTTATCAGATATATCCAGACATACTATATAATATTGGATTGAAAATATTCGACAAGCACAATGGGAATTATGTGTATTTAATTACAGAAAATGTAATGATATAACATGGTAAATATTGTCGAAACTGCAACCTTCTTATATCGCTAATTGGCTACTCAAATCTCTCGCTGAGATGACAAAACACAGCTATGACTTGCTTATTTATTAGACTTTGGTCTTGCAGATCACATTCTCTCGGCAATACCGTCAAACTTGAATCATTACGGATGTACCATAATAAAACATATTCTTCATTTTCTCTTTACATATCACACGCATCCAAAATCTTATAGTACCAGCGTATTCTGGGTGGATTTTTTGTATGTAAACATAAGTCTTATTTTATCTTGATCGTTTTAATGATGCAATACCCGATGATAAGTAAAAACAGGTATAAAGAATTAAATGCTTCTCTCTTCACTTTTACAAACGTCTCGTAGGCACAAGAATCAACTTTAAGTGAATCGACTATAGTTTTCTTATCAATAGTGATAAGGTTAAGTTATAATATCCTCATATACGGTATTTCCTTTTTCTTTGTCATCTCTGTTTTCTGAGAAAAGTTTTAATTCATACACATTGTAAAAATTACCTTGAAGTCTTCAACCCGTCTAAACAATGTGTTTCGATGTTAAATGAAAATACTAAATTCTCTAGATTCCGTTAAAAAATGAAATCTTTTGAGTAAGAGGTGAAAATATGTTAAACTGTGGGATTATTTTTTACTATTCACGTTTCTGGGCAGGTTAAAAATGATTGCGAATGTAAACAGGAATAACACACAAACAAGAATCTAAGCTCATTTATGCTTGGTTAACGGGAACAATTTCATAAGTTTATAACTCTTCGTTACTCTTATTAGAAACTCTAAACTATATTAATTATATTTTCTAAATTGGCTGCATTGACCAGTTATTATCGTATTGTTTATTTTATTTGCTCCTATAAGAGGATAGTTAATTTCCAGTAACCTGGGATGTTCTTGACAACATGTTTAATTATTTAGAAGTGTTCAGTTCATTAACGAATTTATGCAGCGCAATATGAAGTAAAATTTGGAATAAGAATCTCGAAATATGAAAGAAAATAAGAGAATGCTTAGAATTTTTATCAAAATAGAAATTAGTCCAATTCACGACCTTCTGTTTATTTAGACACAAAATCGCCTTGTGATTACAATATGCATAGCATTTTCGTTAATTCTTTAATGTATCAGTAGTCACAGAGAGACCCTATGAATAAAACACAGTAATATACAAGGCATATAGTGACTCTTAATCAGGTTGCATCATTGTAATGAATGACAATTCAAGCTAGAATCTGGTGCAATCTCTTACTGATGGAAAAAGGCGAAAGATTAACTCTTACCATGATAATATTGCTCAATTGCCTCTCCGCAAATGTGTTTCCACTTCCCACTTAGTCCAGAAGCCCTCAGGGCTATCGAAAGACGCACTTATGTGTAAGAACAGAGTCCTTGATTTTCACAGCACCAGTACCGACCTCCAAGTTAAACAGAGACATGGCTAATAGAAAACTGCTCTAGACGGGAGATTTGTAATCTTATCGATTTTTCTGGTGTGAGTATGATAAGAAATTTCAAACGAATGTCGACAGACAATCAAACGATTCTAATTTCACTATCATGTTGCTGACGATAACGTTTTACCTTCTTTATATCTTACATATAAATACTTCGCCTATAGTCAGTGATTCATTTAAACGAGAATCTAGTTCCTCTAAAGTAGTCGAATTTATTTTCATCATTGAAAATGAGCTAGCGTACGGCTGATATACACCGACGATAACAGAAACAGATGACAAGTGGACACAAATTTGGCCAAACGAACAAAATTGCAGCATAGAGAATTCTCATTACCATTTAAATTGTGAACAAACTTGCGTATTATGATGATAATAGATCGTCATTGTTATGCAAAAAGAATGCTTTTAAGAATATTTTTTTTTTGTGACAATGTACGCAGAGACTAAGAGATGAATGAAAAAAGGAATAAACGAGAGCAAAATAAATAGAGATCAATTACCAAAAATATAAGTGCAATAAGATAATGCGACGGTGCATGATACTTTAGAGAGGTATCTCAAATATTGGAAATTTTGCTGTTTAGTAGCACAAATAAACTTTACGGATATAATATTTTAGTTAGAAGTAAAACTGCCACGTGTCATCACTGAAAGATGACAGATGTTTGCTTTCTCTCTCTCTCTCTCTCTCTCTCTCTCTCTCTCTCTCTCTCTCTCTCTCTCGATATATATATATATATATATATATATAATATATATATATATATATATATGTGTGTGTGTGTGTGTGTGTGTATGTGTATCTATCTATATAATATATATATATATATATATATATATATATATATATATATATATATATATATATATATAGTGTGTGTGTGTGTGTGTGTGTTGTGTGTGTGTGTGTGTACTTATTTAAAAAGGCTCTACAGTGTTTAAAATTGATACGAGATGGATAAAAGTTATCAGTAGAGTACCTACATAAAAACACAATTCCATGGGATCACTTTCACAATGAAATTGAGTTTTTATGTAGGTACTTTACTGATAACTTTAATCCATTTCTTATATATATATATATATAAACATATATGGCGTGATTTATTTTTAAGACGAGATATCAGTAACATAAAAATATCCCTGGATAAAATTTCTCTCTCTCTCTCTCTCTCTCTCTCTCTCTCTCTCTCTCTCTCTCTCTCTCTTTCCATTAGACCTAAGACATCATATTTTCCTTTCATTTTCTTCAGAGATTTTGCCTCATTAACCAAGATATTCGCTCCCTCTAAAGAAATCTCAGAATTCTGAGCGTAATGAAGATTCCCATATTTCTTGTAAAATAAAGGAAAGATTCGTTTTTGTAGGTATGAAACTTTTTACAGGAAATTAGTGATGATTATGGAAAGTTCGTTTGACATTAACGTCTTATTCTATAATTGTAGATGAAAAGGTGACGGAAGGAAATTATTCTCACTTGTTGTAAGACCCAAACTTATCTGGACAGAATGAGTAATATTTTAGAATGAATCAATTGTCATATAAGAATAATCATGACGGTTAAAATACTATTTTGATATATAGGTTGCTTGAAGATTCGAAAAGTAATATTGACAATTTCCAATGAAGAAATGAGTCCTATACTTATTGTTCATGAAGTCGTGACTTTTAGTTTCATATAAAGAAATAAAAAATGCAGTCATTTCTTATACCGAAAGACTAATTATAAAGTAAGAGATAGACTCATGCATGAGCATGAAAGAAAAAATCATCTGGTTTAATAAAACTGATAAATTTCTTTTCCCACTGAGTCTGTCTTACTAAAGTCTAGTGAGGATAACTGAAAGCATTGGTAAGAAACTAATAAACTGCATCCTCGCTGCCAAATTCAACAACACTTGCACACACACAAATGCACCTATATATATATATATATATATATATATATATATATATATATATATATATATATATATATATATATATATATATATATATATATATATATATATATGTGTGTGTGTGTGTGTGTGTGTGTGTGTGTGTGTCTGTGTGTATGTATAAATAAATGTATGCATGTACATATGTATACGTGTGTGTGTGTAAGTTCGATTATATCATGGGAAAAAGCCATCTACAAAACTGGGAGACGTTGCTGAATGGTGCACAGGTTGGTTCTAGCTTGTCCGGTTAGTGTGGTTCGCACGGACTGTCTCTCACAAATCTGTACTGGAGTAAATGAGTTCCTGTGTCTAGTGGTACCTAGAGAGAGAGAGCTTAGAGATAGCAAGACCTTCCTTACAAGCTTGCTGAGAAACAGCCAAAGGGCAAAATGCTTGTTTCAAAAGAGAAAGAGTGCATCCGTGAATCAGTAGACTGCATTTATAAATATACAGAAATAATATGGATCATGAGATGCATCTGAACTAAACAGGTCGAAGGTGAATTAATCGTATAAAGTGAGTTATGCTTTATTTTGAAATAATGCGATATCTTTTATATGACAGATAAACGACTAGCATTTCTCTAAAGATGAATAGGAAATCGAAAAGAATGGAGAAAACGACATGAAAATTAATATGCTTAGCTTGTTGGTAGAGCACCCATAAGTACGTAATCACCTAAAAATAACAAATTCACTCTATTTGTCGCCACAGACAAATAGAGTGAATTCAGTAGCCGAAATGCGAAGATCTACATTTTAAAGTTATGATTCGAACTTAAGGAAGTAATAAGTAAAGGCACAAAATATTTCTTGCATTTTGATTGCGTCGCTAGATATTCCAAAACAAGTTTCTGAGAAATGCGATAAAATCTCCTGTGCACTTCTATATCACTATTTATCAGTGATAATCGGAGTCAGTTGATAAGAACGCGGTGTTTTGTAATAAGATGCTCTTTTTTTATAAAATTTCAAAATACTCTGGTGATAAAAGTGAT
>NC_061100.1:53759745-53767245 GCF_015104395.2 Macrobrachium nipponense
GATGTGCCAGACTCTGTGCGATATCAAAGACCCAATGTCTAGGTGACTGTGGGATCCATGGTTGTGGGCTGCCGGCGCTGATATCACAGATGATGGAAGTAGGGCAGTTGTTGTTAAGGGGGAAGTCGTGTCATTCCAGAAATCTTAAAGAGGTCTTGCAAGCATTAAGCTCTGGGTCCCCCTGTTGCTTGTCTGCCAGCTGCTTATAATCAAGGCTAAGGTGTACTACATCGATGAAGATTCTGGAGGGGGTCTCAGGGACAGAGTTGTTTTTCCCAGGGACGTGACAAAATGTTGCAAGTGTTTGACAGTGAGGTATGCCTCCAAGAGTAGAGGTCAATCAAACATTGAGTAGTTTGACTCTGTCTTGCTGAGTATGCTGCCAAAAAAAGCAATGGGTCAAGGATGACCGTGGACGATCTGTTCCAAGACAGCTCCTATGGCTCTGTTGCTGGCGTCCATGGAAAGCATTAGAGGATGACCTGGTGCAGTGAACGAGGTGGTGGACTTGGCAAGGGAGTTTTTGGCGGAGGTGAAGGCGACTTCATGTGAGGATCTCCAGGAGAGGGCTTTGGGCTTACCCTTGAGGACTTCATAGAATGGGGCTAAGGTTGAGGCGATACTGGTCAAAAACCATGATAATAATTAACCATTCTAAGGAATTCTTGTAGAAGTTGAAGGTGCCTGGATATAACCTTTGAGAAGGTTTAGCTTTGATCAAATATTGCACTGCAGGAAAGCGGTTACGTCTGTGATGTTAAAACCCATTAGCGGCCATGGTCCTTTTTTAAGGACCAGAAGAATTATCATTGATATTTCATCATCAGCTGTGCTTTACTAAGATACATTTGTTTAGTCGTAAAGATTGAAGTATCTTTTAAATAATTCACCTATACATAGTTGAATGTTGGCAATACTGTTGCGTCTGTTTTCAGTATTGTGTGGAAATCTTAAGTGAGAGGATGTACTCAGTAAGTATGTAATTCATACTTACATATATAGTAAATTAATGTTCTTCCTTTCATATATAGTTGGAAAAATCATCTTATGTAGATCTGTTCAGCTACAGCATACTTCGAAAGTTTGGTCCTTAAGAAAGGACCATGGGCACGTGAACACCATTATTTCCATTTTCTCTGATAATGTTACTAGGGGAAATGTTAACTGCGCGCATTTCCTTTTTTCATAGGGAACTTATTCATTATGAGTATAGTGGAGAAATGTAATTTTCTTCTATATTATATTTCTGTTTTCAGGTTCGCCTCCATGGCTTTCAAACTTTCGGTGAAGACATTTTATTCCGTTCGTGATGCAGTGAATTTTGCTGAAGAAAATGACTTGTGTAATGAAAAAAACTTCATAGATATGGTCGACATTCCTCTTCCAGTAAATGAACTTAAAGATGAGGAAGTCTTTGATGATGACATTTTAGGTGATGATAACAGAGATCCAAATATCATCCTGAAAGATGTACCAGGAACTGTTGAACTTCATCGATGCAATGATGAACGAGAAATAAGTCAACCAATAAGAAAAATAAAGAAATGCTCTGATTTGTCTTGGAAAAAAAGCAACCTTGATTCCTCAAAATTCACGTTTCCAACAGCTAATGGGTCAAACAAAAAATTGAAGTCTATGAAAAATAACTTACATGGCAAAACCCCAATTGAAATATTTGAACCTTTCTTTAGCGACGAAACACTAAATGAGATTTGCAGATAATCTGTTACCTACTCCCAACAGAAAAAATGTTCATGATTTCAGTCTATCAATAAATTGTTTGAAGAATTTCTTTGGAAGCCTATTTTTTTCAGGATACCACAGACTACCCAGTGAACGCCACTATTGGGTTTTAGATGAAGACCTTGAAACTCCGATCATTCGGAAAACAACGCCAAGAAACAGATTTCTAATTATTAAAAGGTATCTTCATTTCGTTAAGAATGAAAATGCAGAAAAATGCAAAGGAGACTAAGGATTTAAAATTAGACCTGTAGCTAGTGCTTTGAATGAGAAGTTCAAGCAGTTTGGAATATTCTCAAAAGAATTATCCATTGATGAGCAGACGTAAGGTATTACGGAAGAAGTTCTCTAAAGCACTTTATAAGAGGCAAGCCTATAAGGTCTGGCTTCAAACAATGGATGCAGTGCTGTAGAACAAGTGGTTACTGTTTTCATATGGATTTGTATTAAGGGAAGCAAATAGATTATACTCTATCGCCAAAAATACTTATCGCCTAGGTACAAAAGTGGTGTTATTCATGGTTAGTCATCTTGAGGACACGTATGATCATGAGATTTACATAGATAATTTTTTCTCAAGCTATGACCTATCCGTGCAACTGAAAAACTTGGGAATGAGAATCACGGGCACAATGCATTCAAATAGAACATGCAAATGTCCTCTGAAGGAGGATAAAGAATTGAAAAAAGAAGATCGTGGGTCCTATGACTATTGATTTGAAGACAAAGAAAAACTTTTCTTTTTGAAGTGGCATGACAACAGTATTTTCACAGTTGCCAGTAATCATCAATCTGTTACTCCTATAGGGAGCGCAAAGAGATGGTCAACCATTTGCAAAAAGGAAATACTTGTTCCTCAGCCATTTCTCATTTCCCAGTATAATAAATTCATGGGAGGAGTGGATCACTTAGACTGGCTTGTTCAGAAGTATCGAGTTTCTATTAGACCCAAAAAGTGGTATTTCAGTTTATTCACAAACTTCCTTGATGTTGTTATGATCAATTCCTGGTTTGTATATACCTTGGCTAATGAAAATAAGGTTACTATTACATTACTGGATTTTAGGAGGTCAGTAACTAGATCTCTTTTGAAGATCTCATCAGATTCTGATCCCAAAACATCTGGACGGCCAAAGGTATTTTCTTCTAAAGTATTACCAGACATCAGATTCTCTTCAAATGGACATGTTCTTGATAGAACAGAGGGGGGAAAACAGAAATGTGCCAATTGCTTGAAAAAGGATACCAAACAATGCGTGAAATGTGATGGGTCTTCATATTGGAGAGTGTTTCAACAAATGGCATACGAAGTAAACTGTATCTAATTAGATAAGTAAATGAAACAGGTATTTTATTTTTTTTATCCTAGCTTATATTGTTTTACCAGCTATAATAGTGATTCAGGATTTCTGCTTCATATTCCTAATTTGTACTCCGAGTGTCCATGGTCCTTAAAAGAGGACATAAAATTAGAATTGACTTTTTTCATGAGATATGGTAGTAAAAATTATTCTGCATATTTAATATGTAATAATGATGTAAAAATAAATTTTTTTCAATAAAAGCTCTAAGAAAAAAAATTGGGATTTAATGGGATAGTTATTAAGGAGGGGGTACTGGTCAGCTTCGGAGATCTCATCCTCTTTTGTTATTATGTGGAGGGGAAATGCCTAAGGACTGGATGCCTTTTGACAAACACCCATCGTCTCCATTTCTGTGTGTTTACTTTGCAGCGGCGAGTTTTTTGGGTGGTAGATGTCGGAAACAGGAGTGTACAGGAGGACCCATAGTCTTAATATGATGGAAAATACTGTGTTTGGAAGGGATTTGATTAGATTATTGTAAATCTGGTTTGAAGACATCTGGGTATTTGGTGAGCAGGTAGGCAACTCGTCTTTGGAATCTGAGATGTGAAGGGCGAGTTCTGCGGGGGCTGCAGTAATGGGTGTCATGGACAGATCGGTGACATCAATGAGGCGCCTGTTGGTGACATCCACGAGCAGTTGGTGGTATGCCAGGAAATCTGCCCCAAGGTGAGGTATTGAGATGTCTGCAACCAAAAACCGCCCGTGGTACTTTCTGTCACCTAGGTTAAGGTCGAGATGCTTCTGACAAAAAGGTAAGGATGGAAGAGCCATTGGCAGCTGTGAGTTGGACATCGGATGGCTGCGGGTGTTTGGTTGGTTGACTGGATATAGGCAGAAGGGTACAGCAAGCCCCTGTGTTGACCAAATGCAAATATCAAGGTTAAAAAAATGACAGAAGGGTTGATAGAAGGAATAGAATTGGATGTGTTACTATTAGGGTTAGATTTAGGTACATTAGTATGGCCCCTGATTGAAGGATATGCACCTGCCACAGCTACAGCTAGGGACAATAGCCCTTTCATGCATTTTCTGGCCATGGTCATCCTGGGAGGCAGTTCTTAGCAGAAAGGCTGAATGTTCTGTGGTATTGGCAAAGTTGAAATAGCAGTGATTGCTGCTATGTGTGGTCGGCAACCTTGGGTTGCTAAAGTCGGGATATCAGTGGCTAAGGTTTGCTTTGGAAGTTTGTGAGAGTTTATCGGCCATAGTGGCCTTTGTGGCATTAGCAAAATCGTCGGTCACTGAAGGGTTTGATGTTCCTTGATGGGCATAAAGGTGTGGGCGTGGAGGCAGTTTGCAGGAGCATGGGCATCTGTCAGATTGTCTGTTAGAACAGTAAAGGTATCGTGAGCTAAGTCTTCAGTGTTGGTGATTGCTGCTCTTTGCAACGTTGGTAGGTGCTGCAGCCAGAGGACCTTGAGGATGTCAACTGATTTGGGAGAACCATCTGCTGCAGAAAGATGGGCAAAAAGTGCAGCAGATGGGCATTGATCACCTAAGGGTTGCTATGCTGCATCGAAGATCTGTTTTGTATGAACGGGTGGGGATGACTTGAATCTGTCTAATAAGTCCTTCTTCAGGTCTTCATACTGGACGATGTTACTGCCTTTACATACAGCCACTCTGCTAGCTAGGAGAAGACGTGGTCTGGCAGGGTGGCGAGAATGCAAACTGCCTGTGTTGATGATGACCGTACACCCTTGATTCATAATGACTTCAGCTTGACAGAACCAAGTGTAGGCATTAGTCAGTGTGAAGATTGGAAGTTTGACTTAGTCAATGGTATGGGCAGGATTGCAGAATGGGATGGTGATGTTTCATCTTCAGAAGTGTCAGACATCTTTGCTAAGTGCTGGTGTGGTGGGGTCACCACTTTTGCAGGAGTTGATTAAAACAAGAAGTATGATCTTGAAATGATACTTTATTAATGAAGTACAGTGGTATTTATATGAATTGCTGGCCAATCAGTGACCAGGAAACTTACACAGTAACTAATAGACCAATAATGTACAGTTATTCGATATTACCCTTTATGGCTCCTATATAGATGAAAATCAAATGTGCTCTCGGTTGGCATCACTGTTGAATTCCTATGTGCATTGTTGTGAGAATCACAGAATTTGGTAATGTACTGTCTGGAGATAGCGACGACCTGTTGTCTCCAGCGTGAGAATGGCAGGCTTTAGGGGGCTGGTACAATGATGCAATAAGATAGAAGGAATAGTTTGAAGAACTTCTGAATGTTTAGGAGTAGGCTATCCCCATCTTAGGGCTATTAGTGGAACTCAGCAGAACAGATGTGAAGGATTCCATTCTGTTGCAGGAGTAGCAATAGAAATGATAAGAGCTTTGGACAAAGAAAATATGGCTGTGAGAGCTGCCGGATGTTCTTGGAAGTAGAAAGAACGCCTATAGACTGGGAGGAGAGTGAAAGATGTACACCTGTAAACAAAAAAGGTAATTGTATGTATTATGAAAATACAGAGCAATAAAACTTTTGGAATACGCTCTTAAAATATTAGAAAGAGTTATCGAGAACAAACTGAGAAAATTTTTTGACAACCACGAAATGCAGTTAGGATTTGTGGCTAGAAGAAGCACAGTAGATGCCCTTTTTTTATTGGGGGACAGAAGCAGGAAAAAGTTTTGGAGGGTGGCAGGAAACTACACTGGCATTTTGTAGATCTAGAAAATGCTTCTAGTAGAGAACCCAGAGTGAGGTAATTTAATGGAGTTTAAGAAGCTCATGTGTATGATAAAGGTAAGATATATAAAGGAGCAAAACAGTAGTAAGGACATATTACAAGAATACAAATTTTTTTGAAATTAAAGTATGATTAAATCAAGGGTTAGCTTTAACCCGGTTCCTCTTTGTAGTCGTAGTGGAAATGCTAGGTGAGCATGTGAGAGGAAATATGCTATGAGATATGCTGTTTGCAGATGACCTGGTTTTAACTGTAGAAATTTAACTGCAGAAGCAGCATGGAAATTACAAGAGAGATACAGGGCTTGGCATGAGTGCTATAAAAACAGAAGTAATGCTAAGAAAGTAGGGGAGGAAGAGAGGAACTGCTTCTCAGGCAAGGAATTAAAGCAAAGAAATAGTTTCAAGAACTGGTGTTGTCATAAGCAGAGAGTGGGTGTAGATGGAGGTGCGGAGGAGAATTAAAACAGCTTCGGTTAAATGACCAAAAGTTTCAGGGGTGATCCTTGGCAAGAATATTCCGTTAAGACTTTGAATTGAGGTCTTCAAAACGGTGATTAGAGCAGTATTGTTGTATGGTGTAGAAACATGGGCACTAAGCAAAAACAGAAGGTAGCCCTGAAAGAGGCAGAGATGAGAATGTTAAGATGGATCCTTGTATTATCATTGCTGGATTGACTTGCAAGTGAAGTAATGAGAAAAAGGGTGGATGTTTTAAAATAAAAAATAAAGCCATTGAAAGTAGGATGAGGTGGTAACGTCACGTGCTTCTCAGGGATGAAGCTGCTATGATTAAGAAAGCATATGATATGGTTGTGGAGAGCAGAAGGGCCAGAGGTAGGTAGAGAATTAGGTGGCGTGAGGTCGTAGAGACATGAAATCGATGGGTGAAAAACAGGCAAATATCCAAGGCAGGATACAGTGGAGAGGGAAAACTTTCAAGCGGCAAACTAGATAAGAAGACGGGATTAAGCTTGTATGAAGAAGATACTGCTTTAATCACCGTTTTGAAGACTTTAATCCAAAGTCTTGAAGGAATCTTCTTACCAAGGATCACCCCGAAATTTGTTTTCATTCACCCGGAGCTGCTTTAATCATTAACGATAAGAGCAATTCTGTCCCATCGCGCATCTTCACCTTTATCCTGAGTTACTCAAAACACCCAAATTGCTATAAAACATCTTTCGTCAAGAATGACGCATTTCCTATAGCTATTGAATGAGAGAGAGAGAGAGAGAGAGAGAGAGAGAGAGAGAGAGAGAGAGAGATAATTGCTCTTTTCGTTAATGATTACAGAATAGTTTATTTGAGTTAAACTTTGATGATAATCAAGTTTTCAGAAGAACCAACTTCAAAATTACATCTTTCCCGATGCAGTGAAGCAACTTCCGGGTTTCCCCCTTGCCTGCAACCTCATAATCAGGAAGGCTATTCCCCGTAAACATATTCATCAGTGAAACGCATCATCATAATTTAATTATTAAGATGATAAGACATATTATCTCAATATATGCGAGGAGATATTAAAATTCTTCCAAGATAGATAGATAGATAGATAGATAGATAGATAGAGAAGAGAGAGAGAGAGAGAGAGAGAGAGAGAGAGAGAGAGAGAGAGAGAGAGATTGTATACGAATATGTTTAAAAAATAATACATGTATCGTTAGTACATTTCAATGTCGCTTT
>NC_061100.1:53787245-53814745 GCF_015104395.2 Macrobrachium nipponense
TCTCGCCTTTATTATTATTGTTATTATTATTACCAAAACTAATGTACCTATATTCTAATGGCAGGAGCCAAAAAAGCCATTAACCTCCCAAGTAAAAATTGACAACATAGAACACAAATACTGCTGTTATTTTCTCCCTGTGACAAACTGGCATTGATATTTGTCTTCTTTTGTCGGTCTCAGAGCCGTCATTCTGTTCACCTGAAGTTTAGAGAGACCCTCGTTTTCTCAGGTGTAGTCGCAACAGCCATCAGGCTAAAACACTTCCCACATTTTACTCTGCAGAAATCGGTTTAGTGACCACATCTTTGTTTTCTTTGGTCTGTTTTCTCTGTTTCATACAACCTTTCGTCTCCCGAGGGGCAGGACTCTCTCACGTTTTTAGGGTTACCCATCACTTGTTTTTGCTGCCACTTCCTGTTTACTTCGGGATAAGGAAACGTCTGTAATCCTGTACACAAAAAGAACAAAAATATTCTACAGTTCCCGGAACTAAGATCATAGCTAAAAACAATAGCAAATGATTGCCTATGATTAAAAAAAATTGTCCTTACGAAAAAAAAAAAAACAAAAAAAAAAACTGTATGAAACTCAAGATCGAGTTTTTTTCTCTCTCTTTTTTTTTCTGCGGCTGTGACAACTGCAAAATAAAATGATTCCCAAAACATATATACACTACGTGACCCAAACGTCACATTCATGTATATAAATTCGTAAACATCAGAAGGACTATACTGATGAATCGAAAGTTTAATTGGATTATATTCTGAGTTACTTTGCCATTGCTCCCATGAATGTTAATAATCCCTTTATTTCAATCTAAGGAAGTCATAAATTCAATAAAGCTTCAAACACTTACATATCCATAAATTTCTGTATTTATTCACAAATAATAAGCCACAAATATCGTGTAATATGTTGTTCACTATATCCTGGGAATAACTTAAACCCAAGGGAACCATTACTTATGAATGCTTCAGCACCGGCCAAGATTCGAACCATGGCCTGGTTTAGATACTGCTTTCTCCTGAAAATCCATAAGTAAGAGGTCCATTTGATTTTTACTTGGTTACATGTCTGTCATCCATGCATTTTCACAAGAGCTTAATTATAAACTTTCCAGTAATTTTGTGAATTTCTAAAATATGGTGTTCGTTGGTAATGACAGGAATCCTCCAAATTAGTCATATTTTTGGAACTGGCTAAACATTATTTACTTATTTTTTGCATAATATTTTCATGAGAATAGCATAATCCATATACTGAGTCCTCCAGACGACAATTTAGCAGTTAACAAAAAATCGAATGAGAATCTCCTTACAAATTTCTGCAACAATAATGCTGCTGGCAATATCCTGGAAGCGAAAAGTAAATGTTATGAGAGGATTAATGTTAAACTGCCTTTACTATTTGGTTATTATGATTTATTTTAGTCTTAATTTCACGATTTTCAGAAAGAATTGAATTAATGGTTCGTGTAAGCTAAGAAATAGTGATCAATATTCATTCTAATTTTACTATCGGGACTACGCAAAAGCCACCCATGCATATTTTGGAATGTTTTGAATTCATGACAAACTCTCAGTTGTATAATAATTCCACGCATTGCTCAGATGAATATCGTAGCCTCTTTAGTATACGAAAACAACTTCTTAATTACACATTTCATGAATGGATCACTACTGATGCATTTGGCAACAGATTTATATAGAATAACTGATAAGATTTACATTTTACCTTATCCCTTTTTGTATTGAAAATGGTTTAATTTGTTGAACAAATAGAAAGTGATGGACATAGATACGACATGAGAATTTGAAGCTATATCAAAATATGCAATTAAAAAAGAATCATAAGACGAAATCATACTCTTGGAATAATGTCTGGATATTAACTCAGAGAGTGCAAACTAATTACAAAACCAGCAATTTTTATTTCTTCATCAACATTAAGACTGAAACCATGATTGCATTGCTTGAGTTAATGACTTTATTAGATCTCTCTCTCTCTCTCTCGTCTCTCGTCTCTCTCTCTCTTTCTCTCTCTCTCTCTCTCTCTCTCTCATCTCTTCTCTCTCTCGTCTCGTCATATACTCTCTCTATATATATATATATATATATATATATATATATATATATATATATATACATATATATATATATATATATATATATATATATATATATATATATATATTATATATGACTGTCTAGCTTCACATTAAAACGACTTCTACCACTTATTTTTTCTCAGTTAAGAGATCTGAAAAACTTGATAATCTATGCCAGACATTTTGCACAAATCAGGACTCAATTAAGATTTTGCCTTTAAATTAAGTTTGGTATTAAACCTTCACTGTCAACATTAATGTCCAAGGTTAATTTGAAATAATTTTATTAATTATGAGACTCATCTATGTCTCGTTTTCCTCGTGTAAGACCCAGTATTAGTATGACAGATAATCAGTTATAAGATTTTTTCAGGCTTCGTTCAAGGTAGGTAATGACGTCTTTAAATTTAGGACTACACGATATCGACAAAAGAAACTGTATCAAAATACTTACAATCTGAAGAACTCTTTAACCACAAATAGAGCTTGCACCTTCCATGTCAATCACTGGACACATATTTATACCATAAAGTGGAACGTATACATTTTGTATTATATGCTTTATTGAGCTTTTTGTGACATAGCTAAAAAATTTTTCTCAGATTCAAAGATCAGACATTCACATCTAATTTAGGTAATAAAATTGCACTATATCCTTTTTTTTCATATATAAATCGAGGATAAAATTTCTTTATTAAAAGACTCCAACTTTTACGATCTCTACATTCCTCCCTGTGAAATACTACAACTTATTTCATGCATAATTCCTCCGTCATTACTCATCAATCAACTCTTTCAACATTAGAATGTAATGTGTAATGTATATGTATATGATATATATTATAATATAATATATCATAGCATATATATAGATATATTATATATATATATATATATATGTATAATATATATCTATATATAGTATATATTAATATATATAAGTGGTATATATACTAATATATGATAAGATATATATATATATATCTATTATATTATATTGTATAATATAATATAGTGTATGTATAATATATATGTATATATATATATCATAAATCTGTATATATAATATATATAATATAATATATTATATATTATATATTATATATATATATATTATATATATCTATATATATATAATCTAATATAATATATATAAAACTTCTAAAATGTCGAGGTCTGTAGGAAACTGGTCAGAGGTTAAAATAGAAAAATCATCGATATGAAATGGTAGATAAAGTCAATAGAACATTAGACAAACTATATAAATCTGGCTTTTTCTCTAAAGAGGTTTTTCATGGCCTTCAAGCGTCCGGGTCTAGACCAGGACGTCTGTACGTGCTCCCCAAGGTCCACAATTAAGATTACCCATTGAGACCTATTCTATCAGCTATTGGAACTGCCAACTATAATACCGCAAAGTTTCTTGTTCCCATCCTTACGCCGTTAACTACAAATGAGTATACCTTAAATGACTCCTTTCATTTTATCAACTGCTTAAGAAACTGTAATTTTGATAACTGTGTTATGGCATCATTTGATGTGAAGTCTCTTTTCACTCAAATTCCACTATATATATATATATATATATATATATATATATATATATATATATATATATATATATATATAGTATATATATATATATATATATATATATATATATATATATATAATATATATATATATATACAGTATATAGTATATATATATATATATATATATATATATATATATATATATATATATATATATATATATATAGTATATATATATATATATATATATATATATATATATATATATATATATAATATATATATATATATATTTATAATATTTTTGGTACATGTGAGTACAGACTCTAGAGTTAAGTGGCACACGGAGTGAAGTTGCAACTGACTATGTTCCAAATACAGCAATATTATTCAATCAATCAATTCTACAGGTAGTTGTAAAGAATCTCAAGATATTGAAAAGAATATATTGACAATTAATTCAAGGTTGTGGAGGGCCACTAGGATCCTGATAGATTACAGCAACGGGTGATACTTGAGAAAACACTCAATAACAATTACTTTAGAAAGGGACAAAACGCAAACAGAAAGTGAGTCAGTGATATTGAAGGGGGCTGATGGGATACGTGAATTTCTTCTATGGATGGGAGGGCCTTCTTGGCATTTGATGCAGGTAGATTCTACGAGAACACACCCAACTTAGCAGGTGCGATGAGAGCATACAATCTGGGCAGAATTGGTTCACTGTATCAGGTTTGATTTTTTGTCACTATAGTCCCTGCGCCAATAAGCACAAGCTTAGTAATATATTGCCTGTTGCAAAGTGTGGCATATCTGCAGACTGTGGTAACTACAGGCAAATTTCTATTCTTCTGTGCTGTCCAATGTTACAGGAAAAAGATTATTTTTAAGTCACTATACTGGAACTAAAGGATTGTTAACTGATATTCTCTATGCACATAGGAGCCAGTTAGGTAAGTACAATGCTCATTTAGATATGATGTGTTGTGGCAGGATCACAAGCTTAAAATACTGCTGGGCAAATCCATCCCACATAAACCTAATCACTCCAGCTGCCAAACCCACCCTCAGTCACACTTTCCTCTTTACACTACAGAATACAAGCAGGACAATTGACCTACACCTACACACAGAACAAAAAAACAAACACATGTACTCACCCAACTCCAGATACTCCAGGCTATGCTGTGCTGTTCGCTGGTTGAGGTCGCTCAGACACTAACAACAACAAAGACAACAACCAAGAACCAAAACACCACAACCAAGGACCACAACCCCACAACTCAACAACAACACAGCAACCAAGGACCACAACCCAACAACAACATAACAACAACCATGGAACACAACCACAACGCAACAACACGACAAACAACCAAGGAACACAACAAAACCCAACAACAAACAAGGAATACAAACACAACAAAAGACCACTGTACAACAACACAAAAAGGCAACACACACACCCACTAACAACACCAAGGAATCACAACAGCTGACTAACAACAACCTTCAACAACTCACAACCACACCAAGGAACTACAACAGCCCCCAACAACAACAACAACAGCAACCCTCAACTAAAACAATCCATACAACTCTCAGGAACTCAAAAGCCCAACAAATCCAATAGCCCAGCCACAACAACTCCAAAGCAAACAACATCAAACTTAACAAAACAAACAAGTCAATAACACAACTCAACTGACTTTCAATTCCTTCAAGACTTAACAGACTGCTGCTGACACTACTTATCTTTGCAGGCTCTGCCTAAAAACTGACCAAAAAACAAAACTCTAACAGCCAACTCCAGCTGCACCACCAGACAACTCAGAGCTCACCAACAGGCAATTCATTTGTTAACTATCCATACAGCAATTACACCCTCTCTCTCTCTCTCTCTCTCTCTCTCTCTCTCTCTCTCTCTCTCTCTCTCTCTCACACACACACACACACACACACACACACACACAGACGACGTTATCAAATGGAACTCCATGACTCCATATTTCCTCCCCTGTTACATTTGACGCCTACTTTCTCTCAAAACACCCACACTATATAGCCTTCCGCAACACTCACGGATGCTCGGACAGAGGCCCCTTGGATCTTGTTTGAGGGCCCTCATATACACTCTCAGTTACACCGCCATCAACGTCTCCCAGACCACTTCCAGTCAGATTACAATTACCATCTCCCTCACTACCATCCTCCCAAATCCCATTCACTATCTCATCTACCCCTTCCAGACTCATTCATACTGACAACTACATCCTTACCACCTGATTCCCTTCCTGGTGAAACTTCACTAAACCCTGAAAATTCAAACCCACACACGCTATATGTATTATTCCTCCCCTCAAAGTCATCTGTATTACATGCTCTATCCACCATTTTTACCCTAACACTAACCCCTCTATCATGCAGCTCACATTTCTCCCTTTCATTCCCTTTCCTTACCTTCTGCTTTCTTCCATACTCAACCAACACTAACTGCTGATCTTCCAGACCCATTTGCTCACTGACACTCAGCTCACATTTATTCACCTTCAACCACTCACTCGTCGCATTCTCCCGAACACACTATCGTATACTAGAGGACCCACCCAACTGAATCCCTTTAACACCTAGTTTCCCGAATTCCCAACCTGACTCATCCTCTTTCACCTATACACACTCGCCACATGACCTTCCATTCCACATTCAAGACACTTCGCACGCTGTTCTTTACACACCCTAGCATAATGCCTGTTTTTCCCGCAGTTGCCGCAAACCACGTTCATACGGGTACCGACATCCACTAGCTATGTGCCCTACCTGTCCACACCTGTAACACTTAATATCCCTATCTTTCTTACATTTGCTCACTAAATGCCCCGTTTGCCCACACCCAAAGCACGATCCTAATGCCCACTGACATTCATTCTTCTTGTCTTGGCTTACCACACCTGTAACACTGAAGCTCTCTCTCACAACTAACTGACCCCACTCTTCCAACATTCGCACTCCTATCTCTTTTAGGGCTAACTACACTCACATTACTTGCCCTAACGCTCCTATCAACCACTCGCTTTGCCATTCGCCTCGGCCCTTCTAGAACTGCCTCCATATAGCTTTTAAACTCTGGTACCACCTCAGCTACTTCAGTCCTAACACTAACACTTCTACTCTCTTTCACACACCTATCTAGCTCATAATCTTCTACTATTTCTAGAATGTCATTCCACGTCAACCTTTCATTCGTCCATCACATTTTCTCCTTACGTTTCAGATTCATAAACTTGTATACACTCTCTGGTACAGTCGCCAGCAACTTCCGCACCAACTCCTTACACTCATTTATCCCTTCGTCCCCAAACTTTCCTAGCTAATGTTTCCAACCTGCACACATACATCAACAACGACTCACCAACATTCATTCTTGCCTCTTCAAAATCTTGCTTTCTCCTATATCTAATGCTACTCTTTATCCTCTTTGCCTGTTCTACAATCCTGGCTTTCACACTCATACGGCAGATTCCCTACTCATCATTACCCCATACATACTCAACAAAAATCCTGTTAAAAAAAAAATACCTAACTCTCTTGCCCAGACTATCTTTTTATCCCCATACTTAGCCTCACAATACCTCTCATATTTCTTAAAAAAGTTCCCTATGTCCCTACTACCAAATTCCTTGTATTGTGCACATCGGGTACCTCTCTCATATACACAGCCTTTCGTACTTCCTGCTCACTCTCACTCACACTTTCGCTACTTCCATGCTGACCCTTCCTTCCTTCTTCTGAATACAGCAAATCCACTTCCATACTCCCATCCATATTCATGATTACGCTCTTCTTACCCTTCTTCTTTCAACTCACCTGTTTCCACTCACCGCTATCTAAATTACTCTCAGACTTTTTCCCAATGTATTCAGTCTAGTCTCATCCTGTCTGTCACCCTCACTAACCTTCTTTCCCTTAGTCTTCTTCTTTTCCTCAGCCACTCTTGCTCTTGTCCTCAGGTTTATCCTTATCCTGTGTCTTCCCCTTCTTTCCCTTACCTATCACAAACAAATCACCTTTGTCACTTGTACTCTCATCCACTCACTCTTTCACTTTCTTTACCACTCCTGGCCCGTCACAAGACCCAGTAGGCCTACCTCCTACAGCTCCCTCTCCCATGAATCCCTTCATCATTTCCTGCATCATCTCTTTTACTGTATTCATCATTACCCCAAATTTTTCGTCCATTTTCTCAACCATTCTCTCTTCCGCTCCTTTCACCTCTTCTTTCATTTCCACTTTCGCACTCCTTAGCATTCCTCTCATTTCCTCTAACTCGCTCTTCAGCTCCTCACACTCTACCCTCAACCTCTCATTCTCCACTTCCAATCTTTCATTAGCGTCCCTCCTTCAACCTCTCCATCTCCTTCAACCCTTCCATCCTCACTTTCTCCACCAATCACATAACTCACTACCCCAATCGTCCTGCAGCTGCCACACCAAAAGTCCCTGCTCAGGTGCCAAAAAATCATGTGGCGGGATCACAAGCTTAAAATACTGCCGGGCAAATTCCCCCCACATAAACCTAATCACTCCAGCTGCCAAACCCACCCTCAGTCACACTTTCCTCTTTACACTACAGAATACAAGCAGGACAATTGACCTATACCTACACACAGAACTTAAAAAAAAAAAAAAACACACACATGTACTCACCCAACTCCAAATACTCCAGGCTATGCTGTGCTGTCCGCTGGTCGAGGTCGCTCAGACACTAACAACAACAAAGACAACAGCCAAGAACCAAAACACCACATTCAAGGACCACAACCCCACAACTCAACTACAACACAACAACCAAAGCCCACAACCCAACAACACAACACCCAAGGATCACAACCACAACTCAACAACATAACAAACAACCAAGGAACAACCACAACCCAACAGCAAACAAGGAATACAACCACAACAAAAGCCCACTGCATAAACAACAACACAAAACGGCAACACACGCACTCACTGACAACACCAAGGAATCACAACAGCTGACTAACAACAACCCCCAACAACTCCCAACCACACCAAGGAACTACAACAGCCCCCAACAACAACAACAACGACCCTCAACTATAACAATCACATACAACTCTCAGGAACTCAAAAGCACAACAAATCCAAGGCAAACAACATCAAACTTAACAAAACAAACAACAAAAAAATAACACAACTCAACTGACTTTCAATTCCTTCAAGACTTAACAGAACGCTACCGACACTACTTTTCTTCACAGGCTCTGCCTAAAAGCCGACCAAAAAACAGAACTCTAACAGCCAACTCCAGCTGCACCAGAACTCACCAACAGCCAATTCAATCGTTAACTATCCATACAGCAATTACACACACAGACGTTGTCAAATGGAACTCTATAACTCCTCTACCGTGTCATTTGCTAGAGAGCCTATATAAATGTTTTGAGTGCAGAATATATTTTTGATTTAGTCAGTCGTATGGGACGTTTATTTATAAACTTGAGAATTTTAGAGTGGATTCATATCTGTTAGGATTACTTCAAGATTTCCTCACAGGTAGGCAGCAGTGAGTTCTTAGAAAATCAAGACTTATTATGTCTCGAGTTCCATAGGGTAGTGCTCATGGTAGGCTGTTATTTCAGTATGTATAACTGATATGGTCCTTGGCCCGGAAAAAATTATTGTTTAGTATGTCGATGATGCAACTTGCATGTGTAGTAAAGTCTCCATCTATGAGAAATGATGCAGCCCTTAGCCCCAGTCGTTACATCAAGAGGGCTAAAGTATGGTGCAGTCAGTGGAGTTTGAGGCTGAATTCCAGTAAAATGAAAGCATTATTGATTAGTAGATCTCTGTTCAAATTCCACATTCGCCCCCTCCAGCCATCTTCCTCTGACAGTCCTCCTAAATTGTTCCCCCTTTTCTCCTTCAGCATCACCAATCTTAATTCTTGATCTCTTTCTCCTCTATGACTGAACTCCCCAAAACAACTCCAAAACTCCATTCTAAATAAAAGAAAATCAAACTAAAACACACCTGTGAGACATAGCCTCATAAAATCATAAGTCACCATTGCATTATTCAAAATCACCCAATATATCACCAAATAAAATCGACTACCCCCTGAATAAAAAAAGAAAGAAAGAAAAAAATCAGTATCACCTGTTAAACCAGAAGAAAAGAATTAACCCCAACATAGATTAACCCGAATAACACACAAAAAACCATAGAGGTAATAATATAAGAAAATAATCTGACAAAATCATACTATACCATCGCAGATGCACAGAGAAAATAAAACAATAACACACAATCAAAACAAATTTCACCCAAAGAAAATAAAAACATAAAGTAGCTTCATCTCAATACAGTTACATTGTCCTCTTAATCTTAGATATGTGCCTCAACCTAGACAAACCTATATTCTCATCTAAAATAACAAATCTATTCCATGCTTTAATTTCCACAATTTGAAACGGAACCTCCAACTTAGGACTTATTATTAAGTTGGTTACAGACGTTATAGCCAGTCAGTAGAGGATGAAAAAAGGCCGAATAAGGAAAAAATTCATGGAAAGCTGGAAAAAGCTTCATTATCTTTTTAATTGGGTACTTAATAACATTAATTTTGCACCCCTCTACCCCTCCGGATTTGGCCGCCATCTTGGAAAATGGCGGCGAAAAACAGTTTTTTTTGCAAATATCTCGCTTAGGACTCAATTTAGCTGAAAGTTTACTAATACATAAAATAATCGTCATAAAATTTCCTATAAAATTTCATTTATTAATTTTCAAAATTTTTTATACCCTTTTTGTGCCAGGAGTACAATAATATTTGAATCTAATTTTTTCCTACCCTTCGCACCTGAATACCATGTGGTTATTTTTCTTGCATGCAATATTAAATAATGCTTCACGTTTCTAAGCTAACTGTAGTTCTTTTGTTTCAGGACTATGAAAACAGACCCATAGCCTATCAGTGATTGCTATATTATAGAAAAATGTCTTCATTAAAAAAATGCTTCATTTGTGAAGAACTTTCCAAGGGTGAGACTCGAAAAGTTAAAGAAAAAGGTATGCAGACATTGAGAGACTACAGCATTAAATGGAAAGATGGAAAACAATATCAATTAAAAGGCCTTAAAAGTGTGAGAGTGTATGAAAAATGTAGGAAGGTGTACACAAAAACAAGGAGTGCTGAAGCTTTCCGGTCAAGACAGGAACCCTCTCAAGTGCCTACAACATCTCAGAGAAATCTAGTCCCAATTTTGACTTTCTTAATGATTGTGTTTATTGTGGAAAAGAAGCTTCATATGATTTTCTGAAAAAAACAAAGCAAAAAACTTTCAAGTGAGCGTGAATCTGTTCATCGTGTAGAGACTCTTCATGTTAGGGATGCTATTTTGAAAGCGGGTGAAATGAGAAATGATGAGTGGGGCCAAACAGTATGTGCTTGCATTTCTAATGTAATGATTTAGTTGCTGCTGAGGCAAGGTACCATTCAACCTGCATGAAAAAATTCTACCAAGCATATCCTGGGCTGAAACGTGGTCATCCCAAAAGTGGTACATTTATAGAGGCAATGAGACATGTTTTAACTACCTGGAAGAAAATAGAGAAGAATGTCAATTTAGTTTCAGTAAGATTTTGAGGCATATGAGGGTCAGCTACCAACTGAAAAAACAATAAAGTCTGATCTGAAAGAAAGATATGAAGGAGACATTATTGTTTCAGTGAACAAAAACAGAAAGCCGGTGCTGTGTTTCCGTTACACAAGGAACAAAATGCTGACTGATGCTTGGTATGAAAAACAAAGAAGTAAGGACGAGAAAGAAGAGCAACTTCGAGTAGTAAATGCAGTCGCCAAAATATGTGCTGAAGATATAAGGTCCCAGATATATGAAGCTGATCTGTATCCATGTCCAGAAAATTTCTTAACTGACAAAGATTCTCTTATACCAGATACCCTCAGCTGTCTTGTTAAAACTGTTGTACTGAAGAACAAGAAAGGTGATAAAAGTAAATGGGATAAGAAGTGCACAACAATTTCACATGCTATTCTGACCGCAGCTAGACCACATTCTTTCATATCCCCTCTACAAATAGGCCTTTCTCTTCATCTCAGTCAAAAGTATGGTTCTAATCACCTACTGAATGTACTCTCTACCTTGGGATTATGTGCTTCCTATGCTGAGGCATCACTCTTTCAAGTATCATCTTTACATCATCCAGCCAGGGAACCTCAGACTGACGAATTTGCACAGTTTGTGTTTGACAATGTTTCACAATCCCGCAAGGGATGAAGGTGTCAGACAAGAGATAGATAGATAGATACATGCCAAGCTGTTATCTTATCTTACAACCATTCTACAAAAGAACCAAACTGCTTGTCATTACTTTCCTATGAAGAACAATCTAGTTCGCTATACTGCCCATTACGAGAAAACCAATGCTATCATGGAAATCAATACTTCTAATTGTGCAGCAAGAACTGGTAAAGCATTGTTTAAATTGATAACTTCATAATTAGGGTGGACGGAATATGTGCAAGGGTGGTAACTCTGCCAGTGGGCATTCACTGTCTGTCCTAAGCCAGAAATAAAAAGAGGAAGGACACCCTTGAGACAAATTTTGTAGATTAGGGGTAGGCAAAACAAGTTGCAAACATTTTCGTAGGCTTGGCACAAAAACGGTGTGACATATAAAAAATATGCATACATGAGTAATTATAGGAATTTATGCATAGATTATTTTATGTATTGATGTATTTTCTGGTAAAGTGAGTCCCAAGCGAGATATTTGCAAAAAACTGTTTTTCACTGCCCTTTTTTCAAGATGCCGGCCAAATCCGGGGCGGTAGAGGGGTGCAAAATTTATTGTTATTAAATACCCTATTACAAAGTTAATGAAGCTTGTTCCAGCTTTCCATGAATTTTTTCCTTATTCAATCCCTTATTGACTGGCCTATTAACCTTCATGAAGACTTTGTCACCAACACAAATATCAATATTAACTGACTTTGAATTACTTATGTCAGCCATTTCTTGTGTTTTAGACCGTATCACCACAAACTACGGGAACGGCCAATAAATTAAACACGTCTTGTGCTGGTTAACAAAACATTAGTTTCTGGTCTATACGGGATAAAGGTAACTTTTTTTTATTCCCATAACTTCTGCAAGGCACTCTAAAGTCTCATTCACAAACTCACAGCCATTATCCATAATAATCACCTCTGGAACCCCATACCGGCATATGTAACGCTGGAAGAAATTAATAGCAACTTCCTCTGCTATTTTACTCTTTAATGGAAAAGTCCCAACAAACCTAGTGGGCTCATCGTCTACTACAAGTAAAAATTTATGTCCAAACCTAGACTCAACAAAATTCCTATGAATGTTCCTCTGAAAAGGTCTTGATGGTTGAGTGAATACACCTAACCTACAAGATGTAATCTTCACTGGCTTACAAGCATTACACACAGCACAAGATCTAACAAAATCCTCAACAGATGAAGCCATATTCTTACAGAAATATTTTGTGCGTATCCCATGATACGTCTTCTTAATCTACAAATGTGGACCACCAAATTCACAATGAGCATTGTAAGAATCAAACTCTTCGAGACCACAAGCTGAGTCTAATCCCCTTTATCATCACTGCTTCACAGCTTATATTTGACCTTCCAAACTAACACATTCTAACCTCTAATCCTTATGAGGGTGCCTACACTGCCAAGGGTCGAGTGTGGAGAGGCATTGCTGTGTTACGGCCTCCATGGGCTGCCATTTGACAGCTGATGTAGTACCCCTTCTTTCTCCCTCTCTTCTCTCTCTATTTCTTCCTGTTTTTCCCTGGTTAGTCTTTCCTTCTCCTTCTCTGCTCTTTCGCTCTCCTTCTGTGCTCTCTCTGCTTCTTCTCTTTCTTTTTGAGCCAGTCGTTCTCCCTCTTTCTCTCTGCTCGTTGTACTTCTTTACTCTCTTTCTGAACTAGTCATATGGCCTCTTTCTCTGCTTCTTCTCTCTCTTTCTGAGTTAGTAATTCAATCCTTCTCTCTGCTTATGCTGTTTACTCTCTCTTGGGCCACCTCTCTCAGATCCTTGCCTGTCATCACCAGTTTCTTTCCCTTCTCCGTATAGAACTTGAAGTTCTTATTTTGTGTGGCTCTGGTTGACTGAGTTATTTTGAGATGATGACTAGACAGGTACATCTCTCGAGGTATAACGATAATGGCTTTTGACATTGTATGGGGATTAGTGGAGGTGCAATGCACAGGTGAGAGTGCCTCTTCGAGAAGGTGGCACTCACTCAGAATTTTGTCCTGAATAGTGGTTATGTTTGTAATTAACAATTTAGATAATCTGAAAAGATTTAAGGTTTGTGAGCAACAAATTCATGTATGCAAAGACTCAAATTTCGTGATGAACAATTTCAGTATCTCTGAAGGCTCAAATATAGAAGGAACAAACTCAGTATGTCTGAAAAAATTTAAGATGATCCATTGCAACGGCTCAGGTGTTTCAGAAGACTCAGGTTGTCTGAAAAGACTCAATTTGCATGTGCTAAACGAATCAGGGGGTCTCATATGACTCAGAGGTATTCTTGATGAACAGATTCAGGAAGTCACGTAAGGACTTCAGATTGGATTGTTCAAAACGAACGAATAAGCCTTGTATGGACTTGAGTGTTCAAAAGAATGGATATAATATCTCTAAATGGACAGAGAATGCTTAACAGAACAGATATAACGTCTTATAACGGTTATAACGTCTCTAAATGAACTGGGATGTTTAAAAGAATGGAGGTAACGCCTCCAAATGGACTGGAATGTTCAAATAAACGGATATAAAGTCTCCAAATGGACTGGGATGTTCGAAAGAATGGATGTAACGTCTCTGAATGGACTGGGATTTAGCACAACGAATTATTTAACGCAAGCCTAAAATAATGATTTGCTGAGAATCGTCGGAGCTGGCTGATGCGGTTAAAATAACAAGGTTTACATAGTATTTAATACCTTTTAGAATATGAAACAGGGGTTTCAGGGAATTGGATTTATAGTATATATTAGAAACGTCCAGTGACCACTTAAATCCGAGAATCTTGGTTGTGTGTGGTAACACGGAATTGGTTAAAGATATAGTGCTAGTCTTTGTGGGGTTTTAATTTGGCAGCAAGCCCACTCAGGGACAATAGTAAAAGCTTATGTAAGGTTTCATACGATTTCCATAAATAAAAATATAAAAATTTTGCTTTTGCAAAAAGAACTGCTTAAAATTATCATGGATACGAGGGTCTGGAATGATATTTCATGTGCTTAAAAGAAAAGGTATTTACTGTCATGTTATAAGACCTGATTTGGGCATGTGACCGAATTTTATGCACGTGTTTACTGGATCTTGTGGTCAGTATAAAAAGCTACTCTTGTGAGACAGCTTAACAGATCAAGGTTGTTTGCTTCAGCCTACCAACGCCTGGCGTGAATGGAACTTGTTTGGAGAGTTTAATTTTGGGAAATGACCTAATAGTTCTGGGAAAATAGCCTCTCGCTTGGGAATGAATGAACGGAAAATAATTTTAATGAAACTAGAATTTACCATGTATGTTGCTTTATAGAGGAATTTAAACAAATGCAAATATTAAGCAAAATGATTGGCTCGCGTCCCCTGATAAAAAATTTTATATCTTTATGAGATTCAGTCAACAAAACAGAATAACATATTCACCTAACGAATTCCTAACCTCTACAAGAGAGAGAGAGAGAGAGAGAGAGAGAGAGAGAGAGAGAGAGAGAGAGAGAGAGAGAGAGAGAGAGAGTAAAATCATAACTCCAGCGGTACAGATTTTGCTGGACCAGTTAGCCTTCAGGGCTTCTAATTTGTGCCTAACAAAACATTTGAACAGATAAATTCTCAGAATCCCATGGGAAAGGAAATAACTGCTCTATTTCCTGTTGAACACTTCAAAATTCCCTTTCCTAACTAGCCTATTATGAGACATGTAAGCTATGATGCGTTAGGTATCAAAAGCTTGTGAATCGGTTAGCAACTCTCTCTTCTAACAAATTTCCTAACACTGATTTTCAATCACGATTTTGGGTCGCTGCTAACGTAAATAACATAACACCTTACTCACTAATGAACTGGCCTAACTTTTGTACTTATAAGGAGAATTTACGCTAATAAAAATTCATTTTTAACACTTGTAACCAACTGCAGCAATTGGTATTCAGCTGATAGTTGTCTGCAAATGGTTGGGGAAGTGGGTAGAGGGGAGGGAGGTGAGGTCGCTGGTAAAGGGGGAAGAGTGCAAGATCTAAAAGCAACTTACCTTGGATAACGCATATATCAAACTCTGGCCTTGAGGTCAGGTAAAAACGTATTCAGTAAGTATGGCTGAAGGTCTGCTTCAAAAGGGGAGTGATTAGGTAAACTGCAATTTAACCTAATCATATTTACAATAGAAAATCATGTCATAAGAATGATTAGCTTAACTGGGACAAAATACAATAGTCCTTCACTACAAGATGAAGGAAGCAATGTGTGGGATATTCTTAGACGAGACACAATAGAAGCGTGCTTCAAAGGGTGTCATAAGGAATGAGTGTTGTTGGGAAGCCAATATTGCACACAAGATGAGCTCAGAAACCACAGATAACTTACTCCTCTTCTGTAATTGAAAACACCTATGTTTTTTTCTCTGGAATAATGTATCTAGGCAAGGAATCGGGGAGTTGGACAGAGTGTGCCCATGCAATACAGGTCTCACTGCATGTATATTACACAATGAAAAGGAAACAGAATAACAGTAATAGGCTAACAGGGACGTGACTGACTAGAACCTTAAAACCTGGCACTTTACCTACCTCAGGACAGCTGTTCCTTGTACTCCAGGGACAGTGGGGGCCAGCAATGAGGTTGTTGGAGGTGGGGGTGGGGCAAGTGAATTAAACCACATCAAAGGAATACTAGGCTTACAGTAGCAACATGCTTAAGATGGAGCAGTTCAAGAGAGCAAGGGGGAGGACGGGCATGGCGACCTTGTGGACAGTTCCAAGATGGAGATGTACACACGGTTGGTCCTTTGCTTCTCTGCCTCGGATGAGGATTAGCATTTTTCCCAGGTCTGTGCCCAGAATTCAAGGTTTGTCAGCAGTCAACTCGAACAAGGAAAGTGGATTAGAGTGATTTCTCCCGAAACAGTAGTTGGAAATGTAGGATCGAGTTTGACTACAGTGTGTTATAAAACAGCTAATGAATAAATTTAGTATTACTTTCATTAGGATCTTTTGACTTATGAGATGGGGTGTGAGAGTTTTTTTTACTCTTAACAATATATATATATATATATATATATATATATATATATATATATATAATATATATATATATTATATATATATACATATATATATATATATACATCAACCATATTTGATACACATATATCTTAGCATCAGGAAAATATACTGTAGGGGTAAGACATCACTGGTAGCACCAAACTGGGTTTGGATGTGGTGAGGGGGTGGGAAAGGGGCGAAAATAAAAATAACTGAAAATGACAGTTATTACTGGCTAATCCATAGTTTTTGAGGATGCTAAGATTAATAATGACACGTCCGATGCCGTACAAGACCAAGTTAAGCTGCAATGGGGGGGGAGATGAAATGGGGTGGAAAGGGGGTTACATATAAAAATATCCAAAAACGACAGATATTAGTGTCTAATCTATAGTTTTCGAGGTTGCTAAAATGAATAGTGACACACCTGATTCCCTTCAAGTCCAAATTCAACCGCAATAGAGAAGGGATTGGTGAAAAGCGTAGGGAAGGGGTGAAATATAAAAATAACCAAAAACGACAGATATTAATGCCTAATCCATAGTTTTCAAAGTCACTGAGATGAATAGGGACACTCCTGATGCCCTGTAAGTCCAAGTTTAGCCCTAGGAAGGGATATGTAGTAACACTCCTGCTGCCCTTCAAGTCTAAGTTCAGCCCCAATATGGATGGGGGTTGAAAGGGGTGGGAATGGGGTGACATGAAAACATAACCTAAACAACAAATATTAGTGTCTACACCTTAGTTTTTATGTTTGCTGAGATAATTAGTGACACGCCTAATGCCATTTAAGTTCAAAGTTCAGCCCCAATTGAGAAGGGTCTGGGAAGGGGGTACCAGATAAAAATAACATCTACAGATATTACTGTCTAATTCATAGCTTTTGTGGTTTCTAAGATGAATAGTGACACTCCTGATGCTCTTTAAGTCTAAGTTCAGCCCCAATAGGAAGGGGAATGGGTGAGAATGAGTGGGTAGGGGATGACATGTAAAAATAATGGAAAACAACAGATATCATTGTCTAATTTATAGTTTTCAAGGTCACTGAGATGAATAGTGACACTTTTGATTTCCTTTTAAGTCCAAGTTTATTCCTAATAGAAAGGCAGTTGAGAAGGAGGTAGGAAGATGGTGACATCTAAAAATAACCGAAAACTACAGATATTACAGTCTAATCCATAGTTTTTGAGGTTGCTGAGATGAATAGTGGCACATCCAATACCCTTTAAGTCCAAGTTCAGCTCCGATAAGAAGAGAGGTGAGAAGGGATAAAAAATAAAATGTCAAAAATTATGCATATTAGTGTCTATTCCATAGCTTTTTATTTCACTGGGATGAACAGAGACACTAGTGCACTTCAAGTCTCAGTTCAACCCCAATGGGATTAGCGGTGAAAAGTTGTGAAATATGAAATGTCAAAAATCTTGGGCAATGTAACTAATGCAATCATCCTAACAGAAGAGAGAGAGAGAGAGAGAGAGAGAGAGAGAGAGAGAGAGAGAGAGAGAGAGAGAGAGAGAGAGGTTATCGGTTGTCATTCAGAGTTTTCCTGGGCAGTGCTAGGTTGGTTAGCTAAAACACAATATATATATATATATTATATATATATATATATATAATATATATATATATATATATATATATATATATATATATATATATACACACACATATATATATATATATATATATATATATATATATATACACACACACACATATATATATATATATATATATATATATATATATATATATATATATATATATATATATATATATTATATATATATATATATATCACAAACATATATAGTACTTTGTAATTATAATCTTCTTAAATTTCATAATGGAGATATTTTGATAATGAAATAATAAAAACCCCTAAGTTTAATCAGAACTAATTTCAATGTAAAGATAATACTTAACAACTTGAAACTTTTACTTTTCATCAGTCGTTTTTAGATTGGCTATTACTGCAGCTCTTTTTAAAAAAAATGATTTTTTGTTAAACATTGTGTTTAATGTTGACGCAACCTATGTAACTTCGTCTAGCTTTGACTTTCAAGGTTTCTGAAAAGGATTTTTTTTCTTTTGATGCAGAAAGAGCTCGGAAAATATAGCAATTTATTTCAGAGCAGACACCAATTGGATAAGCATGGGTCATTTGAAACTACATTAAGACTACACTTTTGGTTTTTTCTTTGGTTGCTGCAGCTGTTAAATAAGTACGCATTTTATTACCTTCTATTAAACTAACTAGCATCGAGTGACAAGAATGTCATAATTTTTGTCGTTAATCTTGCACGAATGGTTACTTTCATAAAATGTTTTATATTTATGTTTACCTGCATAAAAGATTCGTAGTGTTCAAAGGCAACAGTAAAAAGAATACATGAATGTGCGCATTTATAAGTAACTTGATTACTACAGTGTCAATAAATGCACGATAACGAGATAAATCCCATCACTAAAAGATAGCTCATCATTAGTCGTGATTTTATAAATGCTCTAGAAACATTCGGAGTAGGGAAGGTTTTAATGTGTCCCAAAAAAATATATTTACATTTTGACTCCCTATAACTTGTTAATCTTTTTCTCTTTTCAGATCAAATTGACCAAAATCATGGTAAAAGTAAGAATAAGTTTTGAAGACAAAAAATATATCATAAAGCGCTACCGGAAGCACGAAAGCATCAGGTAACATTTCCAGTGAACTCGCTTCAAAATGCTATGGGTGCTTGATTTGGGGTGTTCTGTCTTCCGAGCCATTTGTCGTACAGATTTTTGTGGGGATCGGTGGAAGGTTTCCAGCATTATTTTTTCCCTTGCGGGGCTGGTTGATGACCGTCATGCACAGTTTCACCTAATTCAAACTTATCTCGGATGTGAGCAGTGATGAGTCACAATGGTGGATCTTTGTGAAAATGTTTTCTGATTGTCTTTGTACTTCCATGATGTTTTCGTGATTTCAAGCTGGAATTTTTTTTAGAAATTTCCTTTCTTCAAAACTTACTCGTACTTCTGCCATTATTGGGGTCAATTTAATCTGAGGAAAAAAACGAAAAATTCATTGAGTTTTTGGGAGTCATAATATGAGTACATTTTTTGGGGGACTATATATTGTAGATAAAATAATACTTGTCTTTCATAACCCAGAATTTGGAGACCACTCGTTGTATTGGTCCCTGAATATCGGAATGAGGTATTCACTTCATAAGGTTTGCACTGTAATACGAATTTTTTTATTTAGCGTACTCATCTTATAACATGTTTAGGCTATATATTCTTACAAGCTGACACAGTTGATTATTAAATTAATTCAATTCATTTCACAATATTGTCTTTAAAATGAATTACATTGATCGCTGTCGCTACAGATATGGATTATACTGTTATGTTCATCACAAAACTGAGATTATACTACAGTTTTATCCAACACATACCAAGAACATGGGCAGCAAATAGATTGCAGTTTGGCAGTTATTCTCATCTGTTTATAGAGATAAGTCGATACTCCTTACTCCGTGGATTACTCACTGAAACCTAATGGTAAACAGGAACAATACCAAATGACGAATTCAAATATGCTTTTACATGCAAACTATGGAGCAGGAGGCTGCATTACTCGAAGACCTTATGCTATCTTTAAAAGACTGATTCTGAATAAGGAATCAAAGCTACAAGTTGTTGAATAAAACATCATCACCTTTTTCACTTAAGAAGATATACACTAATGAATGAACGTTGCACGAATAACTTATGTTTATAATAAGAGATAAGTATTAATTCTCCATTGTTTATGTCAGTTTGTCTCTCGAGAGAAATACTCTCTTTTTTTGAGAGCGTAGATCAAGCCATTTTAGTCAACAGCGTTTCATAGAGTCATAACTTTTCTTTACATTACCACAGTACAGAGTGCTCGTTATACAAAGTTACGCATTTTTAACAAATACTAATAGATGACTTACAAGATGCATAGGTCATTATACTCAACTCGAGGAAAGTCAAGATTCTATTAACGAATCAGTTTCTTAGCATAAGACTGTGGACCGCTTTTAATGATTGCTTTTGACTTCAAGGTAACTTTTTTGCATCAATATAAAAAAAATCATAACATAATGTGAACAGAAAACTAAAACGTTGGCCATAAGATTTCTAACACTGCAAGATTGGTGCTTGGTTCTTCAGATGATGTTTTCTGCCATTGGTAAAACACAAATGAACGAGTTTTAGGCATTTCTATAACATTACTTCCGACCATTCCCCGTAGGAGGGTAGTGCAGTCAGTGCACCTCACGGGGTATACTGTACGCGTTACTAAAGGTTCTTTCCAGCGTCCCTTCGGCCCCTCGCAGTACCCCCTTCCAACAATTTTACTGTACCTCCATTTATAGCATCTTTCTTCCATCTTGCTACTCACCCCCTCCTAATAATTATATCATAGTACTACTACGAGGTTTTCCTTCTGCTACGCCTTTCAAACCTACCTACTCTAAATTTTCTTTCCAGCGCTGATTGACCTCATAGGTCCCAGTGCCTTTGACCTAAACTCTATGTTCCATTCCATTCCATTCCACTTGTGATCATTTACGTACCTATTTTCCAGAAAAACCTTAGAAGATTGTTTCTCGAGTTCAAACTCCTAAAGGTCAGTGTAAAATATTTTATGCGATTTTGGTGGAAGTGAAAAAATTACTGTGTTTCAATCATCAAGGGGGAAGTCTAGAAAAATGCCTCACTTCAGAGAAGGACCAGAACCAAATTTCCCTTCAATATTAAGTTACTGTTCAATAAGTATTTTTATGAAACTAATGTTCATCATATTAATTACTTTTACTTAGAATATTATTTACATGGTATTTCCAACGCAAAAATGTCTTCTTTTTAAATGTCCCCTTTTTTAGAGTACTTTCCGAATTAGGTTTTATATTTCACAACATATTCCAATGAAGACAGCAGAACTGTATCGTGGTCATATTTGTCATTTCTATATTACATTCTAATTTGAAGACTAATAATTTTGTCCAAACATTTAAATTCTATACCTATATAGACATCTTGGTAATATATTTATAAAATGTTACTGGTGTATAAAATCATAAAAAGGCGATTAAAAAAAAATGAGTAGGTTCTTTATATGACAAATCAAAAGGTTAATGGCTAAATGACTCAGGGAGAGAGAGAGAGAGAGAGAGAGAGAGGAGAGACGAGAGAGAGAGAGAGAGAGAGAGAGAATTCTAGGATGGCTGAGGCTATTATCCCCGCATAGCAACGGCGTATCTGTCTTGTTTTCTGGTTCATCGATACTCGCCTTTAACATTTCAGCGTAATTTTCAGAATTAATTCGGCCTGACATTACCATTTGAATGTTCTGTGCTCTGCAACAGAAGCATACACTGAATGAAGACTGCAATTTTTTTTTTTAACAGGTTCATTAGTTTGTGAGTTGTGTGGTAATATAGTTTGAGAGGTGCTACTTTGGCTCGTTATCTAAGGGTCACGTACTCCGGGGTGGTAGTACTAAACATGGCGGAAGTTTCTTGAGACGCCGTGTGTATACTATTCCCTCGGGGATCGAAGTATTTTAAACACCAATTTCTGCTATATTGTGTGGTGGAAAATTATATTATATAAACAATATCTTCTTGAGGCCATCTACTACTTTACATTTACCATACGTTGTTTAGTACTACCACCTCGCTGCAGGTGACGCGTAGGTAACAAGCCAAAATAACACCGTTTGAAACATTCAAAGTTACTTGGAAAATTCCTGCTTTAATAATTCTCATCTTAATCTGGATGATCTTTTATATGTATCAGTGATGATGATATATTGTAAATAAACGACAATATAACGTGCATCCCTTTCCAACATTTCTTTTTCAAGTTATTATCATTTTTCGACATGAATAATAGAAAAAGTAATTCAGTGAGAAACAAGCATTCATTGAAAAACGAAAAGTAACTAAAAAAGATTTCGATGAATGATGAACAAAAATGAAGAAACGTTAGTCAGAAAAGCATCACTTCAGCGTATGATCTTCCACTTAAATAACGATGCCTATTTGTCTGGTTATACTTCTTACAAAAACCGTCTGGTCCGTTGAATTTTGCGTTGAATTTCAAGAAATTAAATTTCAAAAAGTTTTCACATAAATACATCGCAAACGGGCAGAAGAGAGTTGCAACCTGAAACAAAAAGGTAGACATTGCAATATTCTACAAATTAATATTACACACACACACACACACACACACACACACACACACACACATATATATATATATATATATATATATATATATATATATATATATATATATATGTACGCGCGCGGCGCGCACACACACACACACACACATATATATATATATATATATATATATATATATATATATGTGTGTGTGTGTTGTTGTGTGTGTGTGTGTATGTACGTATTGTATGTATGTAATGTATGATTTATGAGTAAAATCACATTAACACGTGAGATTTATGCAGAAATGGAGTCGAAACCGGTCACAACCTACAGCCAGTCTTATTTTCCCACCTGTTTGGTGATAAGGATTCATAAATCCACGTTTCGATGTGATATAATTACATATATATAAATATATATATATATATATATATATATATATATATATGCATATATATATATATATATATATATATATATATATATATATATGTATATATATATTTATATACATATGTATATATAATATATATATATATATATATATATATATCCTATATATATTTATATATATTAGATATATATATATATATATATATATATATATATATATATATATATATATATATATATATCATATATATAGGTATATTTATATATATAATATATATATATATATATATATATATATATATATATATATATATATATATATATATATAATTTTTTTTCTGTATACCTGCTTGACTATGCATTCATAAATACTGAGCTACAAATACCGTCAATGTCGAATTCATTATACCTTAGGAATAACTTACACCCAAGGGGAATTTGAATTATAATGGATAAGTTCATTTGCCCCAGCCAGGATTCGTACTTCGTACCTGTGTCTTTGTTTTAGATACAGTGATAAACTGTCGATTTTGACCACTCGGTGAAAGATTCAAAGATTTCAGACTTTGTTATAAAGTCTAGCGACTCCTTTCGGGGTATGAGAATACATTACAGAAATACGGAAATGACAAAACATACAGCAAAGCAACATATATAGTTAAATTACCGAACATTATTTAAAAAGTAAAAAATTCAAGGACCAATAGTGTATTTGTGACTACATAATACGTAACAAACTGGAAGAAAAAGATTAAAAACCTTATCTAATGGCTTAAATGTATAATAGATATATAACCATTACAAAGAAATAAGGAAGTCATAATTGGTCCATAATAACTTTTACAAGCTTGGCAAGAATACATTTTGAACAACTGATTAAACTTCATACTGCGTGGCCTCGTGAAATGTTATCTTTTAATATACATTTCTCTCTGCCTACTAAAGGCTGGACATATCAGGGTATAATGGTATTTTCAGCTTGATCTTGAGTGTTACACTTTGCACAAATTACTGGCCCTTGAGAACCTAAGTATTTGTTATGCGCAACAGGAAGCTTAGGATTACCGCATCTGAATCCACTGAGATTCTTTCCATCACAGTAATCTAGTTCAACAAGACATTTACTTAAACTTAGTGTGAGATGAACACATTTTTAGTTTTTAGATCAACACATTTATTTTTTCCTAGCTAGCATTGAAAGCATTGGGATTACTCGAAATGTTTGAAAGACCACATTCGTCATGAGTTGATTTTATTTTAGCAATCCACTTTGGTATTCGTTTGTCATAGAGCTTACACAGGAGCAAGCAAGGTATATAGAATAAGTGAGAGAGGTACAGTCACTTTGGTCGTGGGGGTAGTTGTGGGGTATTTCCGTGACAGGCCTGGAGGCCAGGGTGGGAGCGGTCAAGGCAAGTACTACCTTGGGAAACTTAAGTACCTTGGGTCGAAGAGATTAGGCCTGTAAGATGTCCTTTTCACTCTGTTATCTTGTATACGTTTGGTGTTCTTTTGAATTCATATAGGTCACTGTACTACACATACAAAATCGTGGATTGATAATGTTTGGCTCTCTAATATGTAATAGAAACCTTAAATTAATATGCTTGACAGGACTTAAAAAAATATTCAATTAGCATTTGACCTGGCATTTATTTACAAAGGCTTTTGGATAATTTTACAATACATTATTTAATAAACTAACATAGATCGATATAGACAACACATAACAGTATCTGGCTTCATAATGGAAATGAAAAATGCTTAGTAAAAGTGAAAAAAACAACAATTTTTAAAATTTTCATGGCATTATTTAGTTAATTTATGCATCTTTTTCTTTTTTTGCCTACTTGATAAAATTTGGGCATTCAGAGCTCTCATCCTAAAAAGCATCCGACATCTGACAAAAAAACAATATTACTTGAAAAGGCAAGGATAAACAATTTTCAATATGGCGTGCCAAGTCACATAATACTCCATTGCCTGGTCTCAGTGTATTTTCTTCATTGTATGTTTGAAACATTTTTTCCGTTACCTTTAATTTTTCAAATAACTCAGCACTTGGTTCCGTTAATTTATCATCATGTCGCTCTACTACACTAATCCAGGTACCTTTCACTATTTTAAGTTTACATCCTAATAACTGATAATCTGAAAATTTAGATGCCACATAACCTCCAACATATCGAAGGCCCTCTTCGTCTGCAACATTCTCTAAAGTTATTTCATGAAATTCATTTTCAAAGTTTTCTGAATCTTCTTCTGGGATCTTCTCATCTTCAGTAGAGGCAAACACCATTGCAGAAATCATAAGCTCTCTTTCAAGATCGGTTTCATTTGAATCATTATTTTCACAACTTTTCTCTTGACTGAACATTCCTTCCGACATATTTGAAGAATCGCACTCCTTCATCGAGTTACAATTTTTTCCAGTTATAGAGTTTATTTTGCCAAGTAAATATGACCTTATTCTGTGTTTGACTTCATCTGGCGTAAGATGATCATAAGTTGCACCCATTTGTCTAAGACAACCAAACATGTTTTCCAGTCCATCTTGGTTAAGTCTGGAGGTAATTATGTATGATACATCATATTTACTTTTATACATATGCAACCTTGGCAAGGATTTGCATGACACAATAGTCCCTTTTGGAACTGATAGATCTTATTACTTTTGCAAACTCGTATTGTTTCAGCAGTGCACTTCCTATTGTCAAGGATTTTATTCTGTTCCGTCAGTTGCATCCCATAAGTATTTATAGATTTTTTTCTGTCATAAGGTACCCTTGAATTGAACACAACAAACCAGGAGTCGGCAAGCTTTATAAAGTCCCTTGTACTTTCCCAGGACATGCTCGTCAAAAGTCCCTGACTTCCATAAAAATCTAAAGCTTTAGATGTTGTTTCCGAAAGAAGCTGCACTGCTTTCCTCACATTCATACGTCTGAATTTCATTGCTGGGGCTCGCGATCCAAGAAGTTCCTGCTGCAGGTCTCTTTTATATGCATTTTCTTCAAAATGCTTACTGCATGTGCGATGAGCAGTAGGGTTAAAGTAGTCCTTTCTATTACAACGATGAACCCATTTCCGTCTTGTTTCCTCATCACGAAGGAATCGGAAAAAGGATACCTCCTCTTTTTTTCTACTATTTGAATAACAACCAAACACGGCGCAGTTGTTTGGCATTATTTAAATAATAATTCAGATTATATAAAAAATCAAAACTATGGTTGTATTCGAAGAATGTAAAACTAAATCAATACAGAGATGACTGAAGTGACCTGTGATATACATTTGAATGAAACGGTAGCTGAGTGACTTCTCGCCCTGACCTGGCCTCCAGGTGACGCGGCTCTTGGGGGGATAAGCCGCAACCCCCCACAAATGACTCTACCTGACCATTCTATATACCTTGGGAGCAAGTACATGTTGTGTAATTATCTACTATTTGTCTTGCCAAACCATTAGCCAAAAAATTATCATTCTCATTTAAAACTTGCTTGTCTAGCTAGACTGGCCCAGTTCACCGTAAGCTATGTAATATGTTGAGCTTATCCTGTTTTGTAAGTGGTCTTTCAGAAATTTCCTTTGGAAAACTTTAATATAGCCTAACTTTTGAAAGCCCCAAATTTCATTTCCATAAAGGAGAATTGGTACGACCAAGTGGTCAAAAAGTTCACATTAGATGGCAATAACAGCTTCCTTGCTTTCGTCAGCAGGCTATACAATGCCCAGTGGTTCACTGTTTAATAGCCTTGTTAAAAGAACAGTTGAAATTGAAGGTATTTCCTAAGTATACATAATCATCATCACTTTTAGCTCCCAATTACCTTACATGAAATGGGGATTAACTCTAACCTTACCTCAAGAATACATGATTATTTATCTTAGATGTATTGGTT
>NC_061100.1:53819745-53822245 GCF_015104395.2 Macrobrachium nipponense
GCGTTTAGTCTACAAGCAAATAAAGAAAAGCCAATGGATTAGGTAACTGTGATCTAACATAGGTAAACAGATTAACGTAAGCTAATGCCGAAAGTGCTTGGCTATCTCACCTTTCATTTTTTTCCTTCGTGGCAAAAACCTTTATTTTTACATATAACCATCCATACCATTATATATATATATATATATATATATATATAGATATATATATATATATATATATATATATACATATATGTGTGTGTGTGTGTTTGTGTGTACGTATGTATGTATGTGTTTGTGTGTATGGTTATAAGTGTTAGGACACAAATAACCCTTCAATGAACCAAATATTGCTTATAATCTACATGTCCAGTAGACTTAAATGTATCATGATACCTTTTGCAGGTGATTTGCGCTCAAAACACCTTTCAGTGGAACTGAGCTGTTCTCAGTCATTCCTAAAACTTATTCGTGATGCTGTATCTACCTCGTCAACTTATTTGCTTAACTTATATTCCTATAAAATATAGTCTTTATCATAATTCATTACATATTGTATCACTAAAATTCTTTTATCTATTTTATATCAACCACCAACATGAGGTCAGGATATGTTTTGGCTGACTTTACTTTTTCTACATTTTGTATTTCCTTTAATAGTCTCTTATTCGTCTTATTCTTTTTTTCGTGGTAAATTCCATGCCGGAGTATTTCTTCAACCAGATTTTGTTGTTGTGTTAATGCATTTTTAGAATCAATCATTTACAATTCACTAAATATTTATTTCTCCTTTTTTAATAAATACCCTCAGTCTGAAAAAAACAATGCATATTCAGTGAATGAAAGATTAATAAAAAATAATAGATTATAAGTCAATTAAAGAAATTTAGGATAACATTAAAACTGAATAAAGCAATGAATACTATTATTGCAATCATAGTTCTAGACTTTCCGTGGGAGTGACTTCTGGTTCATAATTCTTTTTCAATACGGTACTTAAATAAGAAAAAAAAAAAAAACGAGAGTAACAATAATGAAAGAGTTCCGAAGGTTATTGTTTTTTGATACCTGAAAATAACGAGTAAGCACATGTGAATATACCGTATGGCTTCCAGATATCTCAGTAAGAAAAAGAAAAAGAAAAACAATAAAAGGCCATTGCAAAATAATAATTCTCTTAAAAGTAACAACACGAGAATATTGAATTTATATCGCTTACCCTAACAACAAAAAGAATGAATAACACTTATACAACAAACTTTCATTAAATTCAAATCAAAACCAAACGATGTGAAAGTCCATACACACATAAACTGAAAATTCAAAAGCTTCCACAACATACTAAAGTCAAAACTAACTGTTACAGATAACTAGCTCAAACAGTTAAAATCATTCATTTACTTCTATCGATTGGAAATCAGATAAGAATGATTTTTACAATGGACAATTAATGTACGAGCATGTGAACATTACCAACTCGTGATAATGTCTACAATCAAATATGATTTTCATAGTCACTCTGTCTTCTTGAAAACCACATAACTGTACCCTTTACTTTGGCCAGTAATAACTCAAACAAGTTCACTATGCTTCTCTGGTCTTCTAGATATCTCGGGCAGCAAGCTCTCGAACATGTCCCAAACCATGGCTGGTGATTGTTGATTTGTTACCACTCAAGCTTGAAGCGGCCTGAAGGTCTCTCTCTCTCTCTCTCTCTCTCTCTCTCTCTCTCTCTCTCTCTCACACACACACACAAAGTATAAATCTTAAGGGTGAATACCCATGTTTGTTGGGTGACGGGCAAGCATATTTGACGAGGCGTTTTACTTCAGAAGTCTAGCTATAAAGAGATTAAGTTGCCTCAAAATCTGGTTGGATTTACCACCGGGCCCTTCAGAGGCGGTCTGGCAAATTTGGAAAATCTTATGTTTACCGAGTTAAGGTCATAACTTGGGCAAGCTTATCTAAAAAACAGCAGCTACCTGGCTTTTTTGTTCAGGGCAAGTTGTGGGTATATAATCCATTAAGTTAAAGCTTGAGCGTTCTCAGTATCTGTCTACTCGGTGGTTTGTTTGAATGGTGTTTTTGCGTTGCATGGAACCACTGGTTATTCAGCAACAGGACCAACGGCTTTACGTGACTTCCGAACCACGTCGAGAGTGAATTTCTATCACCAGAAATACACATCTCTAACCCCTAAGTGAAATGCCCGGGAATCGAACTCGCGGCCACCGAGGTGGCAGGCCAAGACCATACCGATCACGCCACTGAGAATCTCATTCGGTGGGTGGTGGTGGACAGAAGGTAGAGTAATCAAAGAAGACGGTAAGCGTGCTAAGTTCTAAGTAGATCACAGATAGATCAACAAAGGAGAACTAGAACCTTCAGCCGACAATTACTACCTTGTGACATTCGTACTCATTTTTTTTTTTTTTTTTTTTTAGCAAAACAAATAAATTGGTAGCATATGGTACTGGTTAAAACAATATCAAGACGGTATTGCCTTGTATTTGGTTGA
>NC_061100.1:53827245-53830373 GCF_015104395.2 Macrobrachium nipponense
AACGGGGACAAGAATTTCGTAATATATTTCGAAAGTTTATATGATATTGAGCCAACAGTACTGATAATAGGCCGTCACAAGTAAGGTAACGAGGGAAATTTGATTGACAGCTGACCTATTAGTTCTTTTTTATTTATAAAGATTTTTTTTACTGTGCTATTGAAATTTTTTATGACTTGATCAAGGGGATTTTTGTTAGTTTTTTGTAAGCCGTATCATCATCGAGTAGGGATTGAATACGTGATATGTAGTCAGCTTTACCTAATATTTGACTTTTCAGCTTTTGTGATGTGGATTGTATTGTCTTTTTTAAAATCGCACAGACTTTTCTTATAACGAGCAGGAAAGTTGCTTTCATGATTTATATGGTATCTTCATAAACAATACATTTATTTATGTCAATAAGATTTTGAGGAAGGTCACATAATTTTTCGAATTTACTTAGGGACGACGCAATCGTTAAAGCAGATATAAAGAAAGATAAACCATATCAGAGGGCATTCACAATATTTTCACTTATTTGTATACATGATAAGTTTACAACGCAGTCATGACGTGCACTGTTAGTCCAATCACTGCTATCAATAAGATTTTTTAGTTTTCTTTCTGGTTTCTTTGTTAGGGCAGCTGTAATCCTACGAAGTTTTTCACAAATTTCTTGTTGCAGTGAATCCTTCCAATCAGCCGAGATAGAACGACTGAATGTGATCCTGGTTTTTTTCTAATTAATTGAATCTTTCTTTCTCTTCTTGCTTGGCGGCTGCTATGTGGTGTTTTAACATCATGGGATTAAATTAATTGAATGGATGGTAGTCATATGTTCTTAACTGGCGTCTTAGAAAAGATTTAAGTAGCGCTTGTTCAGACAAGCATTTCTTCAGGTACTTTAACTGAATTCTGGTCGAATGCACAGCCACAAGAGACTTGGAGAAGGTGATGACTACACATCTCAAAAAGGGAACAGGATAGCGAAAGCAAACGTGGCCTTTATTATGTATAAATAAGTCACAAAAACATGGAACGTGATGAGTATATAAATAAAGACAAAAGTCACAAAAGAAAATTAAACAATGGACTATCGCTGCGAGGACTTTCGACTTCTCATCCTTTACTAAGTTAATAAAGAAAGCTCGTATAAATGAGAGATAGGAACTATAAAGGAAAATATATACCTGGAATCCAACACAGCTGAAGAATTAGTTGATCCAACCAAAAACAGGCGGAATCAGGGACAAGATCGTTGAAAGATTACACAGGGAGGTGACTGAACACCAAAAATTGTTATAATAGTGCAATTTTATAAACCTCATTTTAGTAAACAATAAATGTTTTTCAAAGTGAACCTTTTCACAAAAAATATATATTGAAAATACAGATACACAGAAATTATTTATTATGTAACTAATTTGTAATTATGTCAGTGACTATATCTTTAAGGTCATGCTTAAAGGGGTACTTCTGGTTGCATTTTAGCTGTTCCTATGTAGTATTATTCTATTTAAGTACCCCTGGTGAAATTTTTTTTTGAAAGGGGCGTTTTTGTACTTTTTACATCCAATTTTCTATTGAACACTATGGGCGCAGCCATTTATGTGTGGCTCATGTGTTATGCGTGGCGTCATGTCACGGTTGCCTCAGACAGGCGGAACTATTCCGAGGGCGCAGTATCTTCAGATAATATCCTTTTTGGTTTCTATTTGTCAGCTGAAAATATATGGTTGAAATGGTAAATAAAGAAGTAGCCTGAAGTAGGCTTAGTTAGGCATACAGCCCTAAATTCTAAAACCATTTTAATTAAACAAGTTGCAAAGGACTAAGTGAAGGCCCTTATCAATTCTTGGACATACACACACACGTTTAGAAAACTGCCGTTCACCCCATAACAACACACACAAGAATAAATTTCAATTCAAATGCATACAAGTGGAGGCACCATAGTAAAGATAGCGGTAGATAGCCACCCTATCTTCGTCGGTACTGTGGTCTGTTCAGAGGGAAATTAAGTTCCCAAAACATACATAAATTTCTTAGCCATACCTAATAACCTGCTCCCGATTTCATCTTTTAAATCTGTTGACAAGAAATGGTCCGAACAGACAACGGTTTGCGTTGTAGGTTGAAAGGTTTTGATGTTGATATCCTCCCCTCGAAGAACCATTAGCTCGCGACTTGATTTCTCTCTATTTGACGGAATCCTTTGAAAGATATGCCTTTTGGGCATTTGCCAGAAGTATTATTGGCACAACCAAACGCCATACTAGTTGGCATAATTAATGCTTTTTGAATGACAATCGACCTAAAACACGAGGACAATACCGAGGAAGATTACAATACAATATCCATGCTTTGGTGAGCTTGTTATTGAGGCGACTGCGAAACTACGGTATCAGTACTAATCCGCCAGATGGCAACATAGTCGAATCCTGGATAAATGGTGCTCTTCACTGAAGTACCTCGGCGCTAATTTGAAATTAGATTGTAAAAAAAAAAAAAACGGATTAAGTACAGATTCGAGCAATGGCTCATTCTTTTAGCTTATTAAAAGTTCTGTTTGACAAAATTTAATGGTTATTAACCAGAAGTTCCCATTTGAATACTTTACTAATGCTAGGGTCCAAATAATACATGCCAGAGGTACCTAAGGTTCAAATTATGATTGGATTCTAAAAGATTCCGTGAAAATAAATCTCTTGATCTAGCAACCACTGAACTAACTGTCTAGTTTATGCTGTGAGAGTTTTCATTTAAATGAATGAATATTGTTTTTGGATGTTTGACCAGTTTTTACATAATACTTATGCTGTTTAATTCTTACCTCTAAATCCTTGCTAGATTATTCTATACAAAAAGAGGGGCAGTCCAGACATGGAACTTAGTATATTATGTTGTTACTTTCCTTATGGCCATTTTTATTACCATTCCTTTCAATGTGTTGTAGGAAAAACATGGTATTCATTAAAAGAATTTAATGATGATTTTATGGTTTCAAAACTGTTAAGATAAGGCATGCTAATAATGTTCATAGAAGTAGCTTTCTCCATGTTACATTCACCACAAAAGTTTTATGTGTTTTCTTATAGTAAATATATAATACAGGATGTTTTGTGAAATTAGAGCCCCCTCCCCTC
>NC_061100.1:53830873-53853656 GCF_015104395.2 Macrobrachium nipponense
TTAGAGCCCCCTCCCCTCTACAGGATAAACTAAAATTGATATGGACAAAAAAAAAAAATTCAGAACAGGTATTTATTTAAGTTTCTCTCTGAGTATTTAGTATTTTGTGTGGCCTCCATCTACTTGTACCACAGCCTGCATTTTTGAAGGGTATGATTGAGCATTTTGGTCATCTCTCTTCACAGATCCTCGAGGCTTGGTATACCATCATAGTTCACTGCGCTCGCCTCACGAATTCTTTAAGATACTACCAATGTTTTCACACACAATTAAGGGGTCAGGGGAGCTACCTGGAAATTCACCTTGACAAGAAGAAACAAAATAACTATTAGAAGCAGCTTCTGTTTTCTGAAGAGCCCTTGAAAAAAAAAAAACATGGTGCCTCATGCAAAAATATGACTTCTTCAACAGATAACACATTTTCAGGATCTTTGAGGAAAGAAAATACTCCACCAATAAGCACAGTTTCTCTGAAGTATTTGCCATTCCATGACTGTCCTTTTTCTTAGATGATCCATATTAACTGTTTGGCTTTGAAATACAGAAAAATTCCCAAACATTCAGGAAATTTCACAACTTGGCGATAGTGCACGTCATCACTGATATCGTCCAACTTTACAGCCCAAATGATGTCATTTTTATGATTTGGCTTCCTGACTGGGTAAATTAAGAATTCATCTGATGCGGCAACATGAAGAAAGTCAGTTTCATTCCAATCTTTAAGAAATAAACCACAAAACCATGCACGATTTTCTCTCTGTTGCTGAGTGATGTTGGGCTTGCTGATAACATGAAATTGTTTGATACCAGGTTTTTTCAACTCATGATATACAGCCCTATAACTTCTCTTTCTTACCCTTTTTGTTTCTTGTTCAAGCGTCAATTTACGTAAAGACTTTCTTGGTCTACTCACTGCCTCAGCTATGATGTTTTTTGACTCCTGAAAAAGGACTTCAGCCCTTCCAAGATTCTCACTCTTTTCACGATGACCTTTATTTGGATTTGTTCCAGTTTCTTTTAACAAAGGATTCATCTCTTTTAATGTATTTAGTTATCCAGGAATATGAAATGAAGGATGCGCCAACATCCGCGGCCTCTCTGAAGGTTATAGCCAGGATTCAGTCAATCCATCTGATTTCCTCCGAGTCATTAGCCATGGCTGTATCTAACTCCATCACTCAGTCTGAAAATACAAGAAATGTAAAATGAAAAATAGCTTAATAGAAACTTGAGATAATGTACTGGGAGATAGGCTATAGGAGAAAACTTCATAACTTTCCATTTGTTCTCTGTGTGTGTGTGTGTGCGTGTGTGTGTGTGTGGGAGGGGGGGGGGGGGGGGGGGGGGGGGGGGGGGGGCCCTCTAATTTCGAAACACCCACTATATGTAAAGAATAGCATAAATATATCCTTTTCATTTTATGTATTCAGTCTCCTGATCCAAATATTGGGGACTTACAATGTGCAATGCTCGTAAAAACATAAAACAAATAGTTGATATTTTGATTTTTAGATGGTGGCCTGGATAAAACAACATACTAAATTCGCATTGAAATGGTTCTTCATGTATTAAAATATCTAAGAAAGGGAGGCAATTGCCTTTTTCTAATTCTAAAATAATTTATATATAAATGAATAAAGACAAAATCCATGAAGGAAAGGGAAACAATGCAGTAGCTGCTGCAAGTCCATTCGACTTCTTGTCCTTTGCTGATATAAATATGAAAATAAGTTTTCAAAGAAATCTTGTATATATGACAGATAAGGATTATAAAGGAAACTATGTACCTGGAATACAACACAGCTGAAGAATTAGTAGACCTACCCAAAACAGGGGTACAATTAAAAGGGTTTACAAAAGGTTAATCCCTCAGAACCAATGCCAAGAAAATTAAAAGATTACACTAAAAAAATCTATAAAAGTACAATTCAATAAATACATACATACACATACACAACCACACATACACACACACACACACACACACACATATATGTATATATATATATATTATTTGCTACTATTTCAGATTCCTTATTTAGCTTAGAGTTGTAGGATGTTATAAAAATGTATGTTCAGATTTTGCATAACATAATGTAAAAGAATATAACGTAGATGTGAAAAGAGAGAGAGATTAACTTTCTCTGTTCCAAGCTAGAAATTATTTACATAACTTGTCATCACCTTAAGATAAAGGAGAGCTCGAAGCCTCTGTTTTGTTTTCATAACATGTCAATCTTACTCACTCGAGTCTGTTTCAGACGCGTATTTCTTTGTCGAGAAGACACGTAACGTTTCACCCTGTTCCTATGGCATTGCATCATCTTACGTAAGATCGTTTTAGAACTTTCTGTTTAAGCATACGTCATCTATGGGAAGTTTGTGATGTCACTCAAGATCTTTATGCCTCATCCATACGAGGGTGTCTTGGTCATTACAGAATTTGAATTCCTGGCGTATAGAGGTCATCTCTCTCTCTCTCTCTCTCTCTCTCTCTCTCTCTCTCTCTCTCTCTCCTGCGTCATATACAATATTTCATTATATTTAGTTGTTGGTCACTCATATGAATTTCAGATTTGAATTTTATTTAGTCTTATTTATGCTTATTGTGGAATCTGAACAAACATTGTACAAGTGTGTAATAGTGTAATAATTACATATATTAGATTTACAAGATCTGTAAATATAAACCCATGACCTGAGGTCATGGCATTAGGAGGGTTCTACGTGACCAAAGCAGACCTAGATTACGCTATGCGCTGTCTGCAGTAGCCTGATCTAGCTCACAGCTTTGTCAACATTTTTTATGTTTATGATAACTTTGCACAACAACTTCCATGGGAAGCGGTTGACCTGTTAACCTACGCCGGAAACTTGTAACTTCCGAGCCGGCGGACTACGTATGTTTTTTTATATGAATTGCTGAGATAGCTAATGTTCCGCCATCGACGCGATGCTTTAGAATGGCAGTTCCACGCCAACCATCAAACATATCGGTCTTCCGACCGAGCTGCATCTCCTAGTATGGAGTTACAGAATAAAGTTGTTATCTTGTTCAACTTGCCTGTTTGAATCATCTCCTTTAGTCAAGAAAGAACCTCTCTACTAAGATATCCAAGGGAGATGAGTGGAACCAAAAATACTTACGAATGACAGTCGTAAGGAGAACACAAAAAGTCTATCGCCAAGCGATAAGACATTAGATGTGGTGGCAGCGTATAACGAAGAATATAATTAACAAGACCCATATCAGCCGACCGAAGGTCTACAAGAACTAACTTCCACCTTCAACATCAAACTAAACAGAGGAAACGGGATCTTCAATCAACGCAACAGTTTATGAAGACACAACTATGTCCTTCATCGAGAGGAATACAAGCATTTAACACCGACGTTTGAGCAACTGTTGTCACTTATCTTCGAGAATCTACACCGGACGAGAGCAGCATCGAACATCAACGGAAAGAAGAAAACAAAACACAGGGAACATCACCCGATCACGAAACAAGGACGCAGAGTGTACAGCTAGACGCAGTAGTGCAAGGACGGAGGCTGTGACGTCATCAATCTTGGACTTCCCCACGCATCGTGCACCGAGGAGAAGACCGTGACGTCATCACGACTTCCGACGCGAGACTTAGGACAGGAACTGAGACGTCATCCCATGTCAACAATCCTTCGCAATATAATCTGGAGCTAAGTACCATTTTTATCTATTCAGGTCTTTTCCTCAGTGAAGTGTTGTTCATCAAGAGTCGGAATCATCCGTATTCTGGGGGTGAGTTGTTCGCCATAATTAATCTTCCTTCATTACAGAATCAATCTTCAACTACGAGTTCTCGCCCGCAGATTAATTTTTTTTTTCTCTTCTCGTGTCATTAACCGTTTCTTGCAGGAATTCTCCGTATAATATTTTATCATATTATCTGTATTTTTGTATCTTTTGGGGGATTTTCCTATTATTATAAACACACTTATACAGTACATTGCTTATGCGTTTACGTTAGTGGTCGAGGTGTACTCTTATAGATATTTTGATAGGATTGCAAGGAATAGAAGTGATAAGAAAAAAGTGAAAGTCGAAATGGCAACTACTCCGGATGGCAACCCCCCATGTGGTGAACTCTCGTTAGCGCGAGGTCAGCGATTGTCCCTTTTTCAAGGTCGGGTCAATGGGTTCCTGCTCAAAATGTTGAGGCATGGATCTCATCTGTAGACGCTCATTTTTAAAACAAAAGCAAAAAGCATCACAGACCCAGCAGTACAATTACAGGAGGCCAAGAGCTTCATTGACTTTGCAAAAGGTGACGCAAGTGCGTATCTAAGGGGGGTTTCTTTCAAGAGGCGCTTACATGGGACGAGTTCAAAATAGATTACGTGCCGTGTATGGGGGTGAAGAGGCTTTAGATGCAGTATTGGCATTGAGAAATATCCTTAACCAAGCCTCCATGACTCAGCTCAATGTTGTCAAGCGGGCGGCGCTAATTGCCGACCGGCTAAATGAATATCAGGATAGTTTAAGTAACTCTGGGTGGGTTGCGGGTGCTAAAATCAAGTGAAAGATTTTATCCGTTTGATCTACCTTACGTCTATCACTGCAATGTTGCCTGAAGCGTTAGTCCGACGGTGTTTTGATAAAAAATTGCAGCCCGACAGTACGGAAGTTAGATGTGTATAAACAAAATAAATAAAAAAACACATGTCTAAATGTACCGACCTAGATCCTTCGCTCATTCAAGTTTTTGCAAAAAATGAGAACAAGCCACAACAAGTAAATGTGGTACATAATAATAATCAAGTTGCAGGGATGGTTTGTTATAACTGTAAACGACCAGGTCACACGATTTCAGACTGTCGGACGCGTTTTTGTTCAATACATAATAGTTTCACTCATTCATATAACCGTTGCTACTCGAGGAATCAACAGCAGAATGCTACAAACACGCAACCAGTTGCCAGTGCAAATAAAAAGAAGGGTCCTCAGTACTATAAGAAGAAACAACCAAACGGAAATTCTGCACAGCAGCAGAAACAAAACAAATCGTGCTTCAGGTACCTCTGTTCCTGGGCCGTCTAGCCAGAACTCGCAAGGGGCAAGCGAATTTTCAAGGTGTGATAAACAAAACAAATACCACGTAGTTCACTCCAAGGGGGGAGAGGGCGATGTTGGGTCATCAATATCAACATCTTTTGTATCAAACAAATAATCAGTTTAATCATTTATCAGATCATTGTGAGACAATTGGTTTTCCTATGAAACACACGGCCGAATACAAAAAAATCTGTGCAGGTTCCCGTAGATTTGAAAAAACAAACATAGCAATTATTAGTCAAGACGAGTTGTTGGGCGACCAACCTTACATGCAGTAAATTTGGACCATAAGTCATTCATTCTTTGTTCTTTGATTCTGGTAGTCCACGTAACATCATGGATTTAAGGACTCATCATTTACTCTTTTTCAAATTTCCCTATAGAAAAGTCGGAATAAGGCTCTCAGGCATTGGGAATAATGAATTAAATGTTGTGGGCGTAACTCATGTACAGTACAAGGTCGGTAAGCGCACGTTTGCTGATACCTTTGTCGTTGTACAAAACATTAATATGTATCCCGCAGTAATTATCGGATACCCGTCTATGGGCACTCAAATATTATCTTAGCACCTGCAAAACACGGCGCGTATATCAAAGGGAAATTCTATAGGTCTTCTAATACCCTAAAATCAGTTTTAGATAATAAAGAGACAGACAGAGTTGTCACTTACATTACGGAACCAATCACCTGTCTCATGAACCAAGAAATAATACAGGCAACCCAACAGAACTCTCGCTCACCCGTAATATCAGCTTGCACGCAAACTCTCGAGCCTAACGTAACTTCAAATATATTTGTGCGTGTAAAGAGAACCTTGCCAGGATCTGAAACATTAATTCCTTTCCTCGAAACTCTGAAAACACACGGATTATCCGTCACACAAGCTATTTATACAGTCGGCTCACAACAACAATGTAACATCGAAGTCTGTAATCATTTGAATACCACTTTAGTAATCCACAAAAATCAACATATCTTGGATGCCGAAGTTTATAAACATCGCATTCTTACCGTAGCTGAGATAAATCACGCTCAATCAGTTGCGGATGAACCCCTTTTGCAATCTATAAAGAACAAAATCATAAGGACATTCATTCAAAGAAGAAGAAATTCAGCAGAAATTTTTGAACCTTTTAACTAAATATCATGATGTTTTTTCCACTACGGATGGAACCTTAGGAAAAACGGATGTCATCGAGCATCAAATAAGGCTCAAGGACAAACAGAAAGTAATCTATGTACCTTCGTACCGACTTCCTATGAAATTTCAGAAGAGATAACAGAGGAAGTAGGTAAAATGTTAAAAGAAGGAGTCATTAGGAAATCAAACAGCCTTATTATAATTTTCCGCCGTTAATAGTAGTACCGAAAAAAGATCGAACTTGGCGGATATGCGTAGATTTTCGTCGTTAAATGAGAAACAATCCCTGACAGATTCCCAGTACCATGTACCGATGATATCCTATCCTTACTAGGCCAGAATAAATATTTCACAAGCCTAGACTTACTAAAAAGGATTTCATCAGATTCCGTTGGAACAAGAGAGTATCCCATACACTGCCTTCAGCACGCCAGGGGACATTATGAATTTTTTTTGCGTATGCCTTTTGTGGTTTACGTTGTGCTCCTATAACTTTTACTCGTATGATAAACATCGTGTTTGGAGACTTGTTGGGAGATATCCTACATGCCTACATGGATGACTTAGTAATCTTTTCCAACACATTAGAAGAACATTTACGTAAATTGGAGTTAGTGTTACAAAGATTAAGGCAGCATAATTTAAGGGTAAAGATAAGTAAGTGTGAATTTTTTTAAAACAGAAACTAGTCTATCTAGGTTTCACGGTTTCTAGTGAAGGTCTTAAAGTCGTCCACGATAAGGTGTCGGCTATCCGTAACTTTCCGATACCTACTAACGTCAACGGGAATACAGCAATTTTTAGGATGCAGCGGCTACTATCGCCGCTTCATCCGCAACTACTCAATCATAGCCGCTCCCCTAACCGATCTTATAAAACAAAAGGCGTAGATTTCGTATGGTCTGAAATTCATCAACAGGCGTTCGATAAATTGAAAGATGAACTGTGTAGTTCTCCTATCTTGAAAATTTCCTGACTTCGGTAAGGAATGGAATTTTTTTCATAGCAACAGACGCCTCAGACCTAGGAGTAGGTGGGGTATTGCTTCAACAATATGATAAACAGTTTTCCCTATAGCTTTTTATTCACGTAAACTGAGACCTTCCGAAAGTAAATATGCAGTAATAGACAAGGAAGGGCTCGCTATTGTTAATTCACTCGTGCACTTTAAATTCATAATATACGGTTATCCCGTCGAAGGTTCTCACTGATCATAAGCCCCTAACCGACTTCTTTAAAAGGCTTTAGTCACAGCCCCAAGCGAACTCGGTGGCACATGATCATTCAGGACTTTGGCGCGAGGATCGGGTATTTACCTGGGAAAGCAAATATCATTTGCTGACGCATTATCACGCAACCCCTCTTCATCTTGTACCGAGCCCATTAGCTGAATTAATAGATATCTCAACCTCCACGCCCGTTGTTAAAACTATATCTGAACAGGAAGATCTGGGCTGGAGTGCTGAACTATTACAGACGGAACAAAGAAAAGATCCGCAAATAGAAAAAATCATCATTGCGTTAAACGGAAATCCGAAGGAAAAAGAATACCTAAAGTATAAGCAGCAGAATTATATCTTACAGGACAATATCCGTGTAGTATCCGTGACGAGGAAAACCCGCAACACCCGCAGTTGAATAACAACCAGGTGGTGGTGCCTATCTCACTCATAACCCACTGTCCTTAAAGTGGTTGCATGAAAATCCACTGCACGGACACCCGTTATACCTCCTTGATGTCACAGAAAGCCAAATCCTTATTTTATTGGCATACGATGCTTACAGATATAAAAAAGCACATAGCAAATTGTCGCACTTGTCAAGAATACAAAGGGCACACGAAGACACCTGTCAGCCTAGGGGCTTACCCCGTGCCAAATCAACCCTTTGAAAGAGTACATTTAGATTTATAACAGGATTTTACGAGTCAGACAGAGGAAATAAGCACCTCCTAGTAATTATAGACGCTTTGACTCGATATACAGAACTTATAGCGCTTAAAAACAAAAACCGCGGTCGAGTGCGCTAGGAAGTTTTACGAGTGCTACATTTGTAAACATGGAATTCCACACATCATTATCTCAGACTCGGGCGGGGAGTTCAATAATCATTTCCTTAACTCCTTGTGCGAATCCTTTGTATAAAGAAAATCAATACCATGATCTCATCACCCAGAGTCTAATGGGCTAGTGGAAAGGGCAAATCGTAAGGTTTTTAAACATTTTAAGGGTCACCCTAGGGGGGGCAGACCCCAACTGGGACATTGCCATACCTGCGGTACTAAGCACACTTAATCACTCGTATCATGTGTCTATTAAAATGACACCGCACGAGGCACTGTACGGTATCCCGGCCCGAACGCCTTTCCACATCTTAAAGCCTACAACTAATTTATCAAATCCTCTAAAGGATGTTATGGATGCAAGCATAAGTCGATATAATATAATTCGTAAGAATTTAGAAGAAGCACAGATCATATAATCGAAAAAAAAAATCATGATAAAAATAGCTAAGCCAACTAGAACATATGCCGTGGGCGATCAGGTATACATACAAGTTATACGTACGTAAAGGTTTAAATTATAAAACTGACACCTAAGTTTGAAGGCCCGTTTAACATTTTAGAAAATTTAAACGGCCAATAGAGTTAGGGTCAAAATGTATCCAAACCCACTGATGTGAGAATAGTCCCATTGGCACATTTCAGAATCTAAAGAATGGTAGATGGAGTGAGGGAAAAAATGGTTGTATTTATGAAACTTGTATAATAATTTATATATATCTATCTATTAATCATTGTATGTAAACATTCTTTTACGCGAGTTATTACATATGTTTTACTCATTGCAGGTTTCAAAAAATGAATCTGTTATTGTTAGGAGTGATATTGTGTATTCAGACATCTTTGTTTGTATGGAAAGAGCGCTTGGACGAAAGAAATAGAATTTAATCATGGCTCGATTATCGAGAGAATCGATGATGTATTTATCGTGTCAAGAATGTTGTTATAGAAGTAGATATGCATGCTATTTCTTGCCTGAAGATGACGTCCTTAACTTAAAGAATGACCTGATGAGGTTTGGTATTTCCCTTAAGGAAATGCACGAACGTAATTTTCATGCTAATTCAGAGATTTCGCTAGCTCAAACACTAAGCGTCGCGGAAATGTTGTCTTATGACATACAAATAAAACCGCCGAGGCAGAAGAACTGCTCGTGACCTGCTGATGTGGTCTGTGCGGCACAATACTCTTGAACGCCGCAACCCGCTTATTCTGGCTTGGACTAAACATCTTAGGATCAGTTGCGAATCTAGGCTTAGGAATCTCAAATCGCCTTAAGATAAATAATCAAAATAAAAGAATTGAGTTTTTGCAACACAAAACAAGAACTGGCTTTATCTGAACTTCGCCAGCCAGTTATCTTCGATCAATCAAATAATGAGTTATCGTTAATGAACATTCAAATAATATCGATCAGGTCATGGAAGTTCAACATTTGCTGGCTACGTTAGCTTACTATAGTTCGAAAATAGATCATATCCGTGTGAAAATATCACATTTATTGAAAAGTCAAAAGATTACGTAGAAGCAATTACGTTAGCAACAAAGGGTGTTATCTCCTCACCTCATGCCTATTAAAGATCTGACGTTAACTTTGGAAAACGGACGGGAGAAGCTAGGTTATATTCCCTTTATTAGATGCCCATAAAGTAGAATTCTATTATAGCCTAATATCAGTCAGCGTTGAAAATTATAGAATTATGATCACAATTCCTTTTGATTCTTCCGATGCTTGGCAATCATACAAAATAGCACCGTTTCCTACTTTCATGACGAATAAACTCAAATCCAGTAATATCCAATTTACGGCATGTACTGATTTCTTCTGATAAGAAAAATCATTTACAATCATCAGACTTAGATAAACTCACTCACTGTTTCAGAAGCCATGAATAATAAAATTTGTACAGCTGACTCTTTTGAATTCTATCCTATATCAACGGATTCATGTGAGTTAGACATAGTGCTAAACGGCTCTCTCTCTCATACAAGCGAAGGTTGTCTGGGGAAACTTTATCCCTTTTACGGTAATAAATTCAATTACAGGATGAATAATGGTTCCTGGATCCGTTATGATAAGGCCGGATTCGACGTCGTGTGTCCGGACAGTACCACCGCCCATGCCCCTATCTTCGTAGCAGCCGATGGTTGTACGGGGACATCTACAAACTATAGCCGTCAGAGGGGGTCAACACGATAATACGTGAGAAGGCGTATTTCGCGAACTACACGTGGGGTTCCACAATCATCCCGTCACTACCTCTCCCATACAAACGCGCGAGTAGCTCATCGTTTGACGCAACTGGCTGAGATGACCCACGCGTCACCGACTTATGCAGGTGGAGAAAATCTTCGCTACTACATTCTGCTAGCCGTGTTCAGCGTGACGGCCATATTGGTTATCGCCGTCAACATCTTTGCTTGGCGTAGGCTGAGGCGTAAACAGAAGGATCTCCAAGGGAACGTACTGGCCCGTCTAGATGACGTACCCGTTAACTCAAGTCGTTTGCGTTTAGGGCCGCCTGAACCTGGCCACTTCAGTTCGTGCCATAGGGAATTGTCTGGAATTGGGTTGTGTGTGGAAAGCGTCCGTATGCTGGCAAACAAATGTAGGACAAGAAAGGCTCACGCCTTTGCATTTTGAACAGATTAAAGTATCTCCAGGGCGCCTAATAAAGCATTATAGCCCAATATTATACATTAATATATTTCTTTTTAAGGGTTTTAGCGGGTCAACCTAAATAAAATAAAATATCAGCCCTATATATTGCTTTTCTGCAGATTTCCATAGTTATACTATTATACCATTGTACAATTATATTTATCTATTACAAAGAGTGTCAAGTACTCTTTAACAATTATCCATGATCATGCTATAATCATTATTTAGTAACCATTATTCTTAATCAGGTTACCTGTTATTTCATATTAATCATGTATACATGTTAATCTTTTGATTTTTACCTTTTTTATATTTTTATGGGTACATAATCATTATTATTACCAAACATGGATCTATATTTTCCATGCATTTATCTTTGTTTATGAATATGTCAACAAGGGTATGTAACAGAACCTTTTTATGCATTTAATCACTTATTATGTTATACCTAGACGTATGTTACGAGCACGCTCCTATGAACAATGTTTAAAGTAATTTTTTTTTGTTATTCAAGGCTTGAATAGGTAGCAGTCCGAGCCTAATGTAATAATTACATATATTAGATTTACAAGATCTGTAAATATAAACCCATGCTACCTGAGGTCATGGCATTAGGAGGTTCTACGACTGACCAAAAAAAAGCAGACCTAGATTACGCTATGCCGCTGTCTGCAGTAGCCTGATCTAGCTCACAGCTTTGTCAACATTTTTTATGTTTATGATAACTTTGCACAACAACTTCCATGGGAAGCGGTTGACCTGTTAACCTACGCCGGAAACTTGTAACTTCCGAGCCGGCGGACTACGTATGTTTTTTTATATGAATTGCTGAGATAGCTAATGTTCCGCCATCGACGCGATGCTTTAGAATGGCAGTTCCACGCCAACCATCAAACATATCGGTCTTCCGACCGAGCTGCATCTCCTAGTATGGAGTTACAGAATAAAGTTGTTATCTTGTTCAACTTGCCTGTTTGAATCATCTCCTTTAGTCAAGAAAGAACCTCTCTACTAAGATATCCAAGGGAGATGAGTGGAACCAAAAATACTTACGAATGACAGTCGTAAGGAGAACACAAAAAGTCTATCGCCAAGCGATAAGACATTAGAATAGGGCCTTTTCTTTTTTGAAATATTGTGAATTGGTGAAATTTTGGAGCTAGCTGGAGCAGAAAGAAACAATTGTTACCAAGGTAATGTGTTAATACAAGATTTAATAGTTGCAACTACGACGTCAACAACCTCGTCATTGCGACGCCAGTAAGTACTAATAAATCAATCAGTAGTTGCAATTAATAGTTATAGTGGTTTGGGTGAAACTTTTTAAATTTTCACACATTGCAAATTTTTGTTTTGTGTTTGTTTCCTTTGAAGTGATTTTTTTTGCATTTATCCATTTTCCTATTGAAGTGATTTTTTGTGCATTTATCCATTTTCTCATTGAAGTGTGTGTTTTTATTTTATATTCTGTGATTAGTGATTTTTACAATTTTGATATTTTCCATATTTTTCTGTGATGTGTTTTCATTTGCATTCACTATTTAATTAGCTTAATTGTTTTCATTACTTAATCGTTGCACATTTAATTGAATTTAACACTTGTGAATTAATTTGCATTTACTTAGAATTCTTTTCAAGTTTTATTGTTGTTTGGCACTTGTGAATTAATTGTCAAATTTTTATTATTGCCTAACACTTTTGAATTTCGATTAATTAATCAATTTTTTTTAAAATTTTGTGATGAATTAACTTTGATTTAATTTTACTTAATTAATTCAAGAATTAATTAAACTTTGCTTTGTTTTCAAGTAACAGGACATTTCCCTGATATTGTGAATTTCACTTATAAATTTCGAGTTTGATAATCAATTTTTGTATTTAAAATTTTCATAAGTGTTTTCTTTTTCACCAGTATATATTTTTGTATAGGTCGGAACATAGAGTGGTAATTGAGCTGTTTTCCCTCAATTTACTTGAAATGAGTTAGAAACAGGGAAGTACTTAGACTTTTGAAATCAGGGAAATACTTAGACTTCTAAAGTTGTTAATGGAGAGATGCCCTTTAATTGCTTTAATTACATATAAGATTATCTCACACCTGTTTTGATGAACTTAGTCTGATTCTCTGCAATACTGGTAAGTTGTTTAAGGGATCAGTGTTGCCTTTAGAGTATTCAGTCGTATTTTACCTGTGATGAAGGTTCAGGTGTCTGTCTGTTGTGAAGTAACATTTAATGATTGGTAAGTGTAGTAACCATATAATTGGCACTTCGTCACAATATATGTGTGTGTGCACACATGTGTGTTTGTGGGTGGGTGGGGCAGACGTGTTGGAGGTCTCTCGCGTTTTTTACCAAAAAAGAAGGGTTTTCGCCCTTGGTGATTATACCTCTTATAGTAGGCAATGTGTTAATAGTGTCTATGCAATACCGGGTATGTAAGATGGTGAGTGTTGTGTAAATGCAGGTATATAAATATACGTTTTGCTCCAATCAGTGCCTTCGAAATCTTTCAAATTACAGCTACTCGAGGCGTATTGGTCCTGGGAAATGGGTAAAAGAGTGCAGTGTATGTGCTAATGCTTGGCCATCCTTTACCAAAAAAATGTCATCCGACTAACCTACCTCCAGCACGCAAGTGACCCTGGCACTTACCGATGCATGCGCCCCATACACACGTTCCGTACTCGTGAACAATTGTCTTTACTTCATACACTTCCTATCAAACCGTTCCAACATCGAGTGTACTTTACAATCTGCCAGCCCTGCTTTCCCTGATGAGGAAATTAATGTTGCGCATACAAAATGCAAAGACCTGATACCAGAAAACATTTTCAAGGAGCAACCCACAAAAAACTTGTCCTTTCACAAGAAAATATAATATATTACTAAGTGGCTAAGGACGTGCTCAGGGGAAATCTATACTAATGACCCTTATAATCTGCCTCCAAAGGAGCTTGCTGATGTAAGCCTACCTGCAGCGTTCCATACGGCAGAAAAAGCCTTCCAAACAACAAAATCCCTCTCAGAATTTTTTTTTTTTTAATTTTGAAAAAATTGAGAAAATATATGATTAATTTTCACGGATCTGGGCCGTGATCAAAGGATTACAAGACTCACGCAACAATCATAAAACTGTGAAAACAAATAACAATCTGTCACTGATCTGGAAGTGCAGGAATCATTAAACAATCGTACAGCAAGCCACCGGACTCATCTGAATGTGACATCTATTATTCCCTTGCCTCCCAACAATACAAGATAAGATGGAACTGGCCTCTGTCCCTCAGATGAAGTGCCCATATCACTTATATAATAGACCTTTTGAGGTGACTGATGGACTCCCAACTTCCTCTTCCTCCCTAGTGCCTCCAGTGGAAGATATATCCCCAGCGATAATCGCCACCCCTTGAGTCTCCCAACCCTATCTCTTGCCCCAGAATGATCATGAGGGGTCTGGCAGCTGGCAGACACAAGTAAGTAAAAAAAAGAAAATAATTTCTCACCCAAAATCTGAGAAGAGATGTCATGTGATTCACAATCTGCACTCATTGATGAGGCTAGACGCCATAGTGGAGAGAATCAAGTTTTTCACAGGCTCCATCCCCCTCATCATCCACAAACACCCATGTAAAATTGAACATAAAGTGGCTTACATGATTACCTGCCTATTTCAACATCTCAAACTTCGTAAAGGAGAGAATTTTCGTCCTAGTACAAAAGTCTGAAGATATAACCTTACCTGGTATCAACTCCAACCAGGAGAATCTACTTACACCCCAAGCAGGGTCATTTCCACCGCAAGTGCCGCCAACCTCCCATGGCGAGTGACCGCCCACCCCAGCTGGTTAAACCCCCCATCCACCCAAATGGTCAGCTCTTTCATCTCCCATCTTCGTGAGTTGCCAGGGATACATTAGATATAATCTCTTTGAATACTTTTGGCCTCAAGAGGAGCATTCCTCTCCTCATTGCAAGAAATGCTCCTCTGGCCACGTGACTTTGTAATCTGCGATGCATTGCATGAAGACTTCATAGCTTTCTTTCTCGACCTCATCGATGCAAGTTATTGGTCAAATGGCAGCCAGTCACCCAAAAGGGGGCCTTTCGATCCTGTAGCACAAATCGTTAGACAATATGATGAATGTGATGACCTAAAGGAGTGATATATTCCTTTGTCTTCAAGTGACAGTATGAGACCCTAAAATCCTAATAATTAATGTTTATATGCCCTGGGAAAATAATAATCCTTTTGATAATTCTGCTTGTTCCTAGGTGAGTGATATAGTATTATACACGATTCTATTTCTGATCATATTTGTATAATCGGTGATCTTAATTCTAACCCTACAAAACAATTTTATAACAAACTTACTCACTTCTGTCCAAAACATGCTCTCTAAATTAGTTATGTAATGCTCCTCCCTGCCTCCTCCTGGATGGACTGCTGCATCACATCTCCACAACTACATGATTTTATTATGACCTGCAACATTCGCTACGTTCTTGCAACAGGCTACAATCACACCCCATCCTTCCCTAACTCATAGCCCACCAGCTGTAAGGTTGAGTATATATTAGTTTTACCAGGCCACTGAACTGGTTAATAGCTCTCCTAGGGCTGGCTCGAAGGATTAGATATTTTTACGTGGCTAGGAACCAATTGGTTACCTAGCAACAGGACCTACAATTTATTGTTGTATCCAATTCACATTATATCTATAAATGAATTGCTAATGACCAGGAATAAATTCCTCTGATTCCATGTTGGCAGAGCGGAGAATAGACGTGACTACCGAATCGCTAGGCGTCCAACCAGATACTTTAGGGTGACCGCGGAAACCAGGTCGTGGTTAATAGTTCAATCGGTAGACGTCTTACTTTGTACTATCACAAAATGCAAAAATGACCACCACAGGAGAGATCCGAGAGAATTCTTTTCGAATATAATTTCCGCTATGCTTAATTCAGGCAGGGCTACCTTTAGATTTCGTCAAGGTGACTCTCGTAATGTACATGGTTGGAATGACTTGGTAAAAGATCTGTATACACATTCACGAGAAATGTTTTTATTATGGAGGCAAAATGGTAGCCTAGGGGAAGGATGCTTTGCATTGCTAATGAGACAGGAGAGAGCGCAGTTCAAACTTGCTCTTAAACACTGCAGATTAAATGAGAAGCAACTAAGCGGCGATGCAATGTGTTAGAAATTTAGAATCCGGTAACTATCGTCGTCTTTGGAAAGACATCCAAACCCTAAATCCCAAAGCTAAAAAGTTATCACAGAGAGTAGGTGAAGCCGTCGATGACGAGGTTATCTTAAGTATGTGGGGCGATCCCTTCAGCATTATCCTGAATTGTATAAAAGAGCAAGACTCTGGAAGGGATGGAGATAACCTCCTTACTGATAACATTCAATTTAATCTCACAGGTCGTATTACACCAGGTAACATTAGCGATGCCATAAACAACCTACCTAATAATAAATTGCCTGGCTGTGATGGTCTTCCTGCAAAAGCTTCCAAATTCTGCCACCCGATAATTTACATTTTGCTAGCTGCCCTATTCAGCGCATGGATAATTCACCACTTTCTTCCAGACTCTCTACTCTTAGTTCACGTGATACCATTAATTAAAAACAAGCTAAAGGATGCAGCTGACCCTGACAATCACCGCCCGATTGCAATCAAATATAAGTCGGTTCTTCTATTGAGACTTCTCTCCTTTCTCCACACCACTGTCAACCAGTTCGGATTTAAAGCAAATCACTCAACCGACACCTGCATATACATACTGAAAGAATTGCTGAACTACTACCTATTATCAGCCTATCGTGTTTTCCTGTTTTTAGATGTGAGAAAAGCATTTGACAGGGTAAACTACATAAAGCTCTTCCTGAAGCTGCAAAAAAGAGACACACCTCTATATTTAATTGACATTTTATATTGCTGGTTCTGCAGACAGGAATTATGTGACAAATGGTGTAACGTTAATGTTTTTCTTTTTTTAAATATTCTCAATATTATTACTATTATTACCATTATTGTGATTAATATCTTTTATACTACTTCAGCAGAGCAACTGTGTGGATATTACCAATTAATCAGTTGTCATCATATTATCTCATGTATCTAGATTGTGTATATTATTGTGTGTACTTTGCATATTCCATGTATAATTTTTAACTTTTATATATATATATATATATATATATATATATATATATATATATATATATATATATATATATATATATGTGTGTGTGTTTGTAAAGGACAAATTTTTATATTTCAGCATTTGGACAGACGTATAAACTTATTTAGCTTACTAATTGCTGCTCTGTGAAATGATAGCAAAATCTCGGTTTGGGAGATCGAAAAGTAGATGAGTCGAATAGTTTTATACATTGACATTACATACTTCGAAATGGAGATGGACAGCACTCATATGGTCGTTCCTCTCAACTTGAAACATGGCTTCTGAATATGATAGTAGAGACACTGCCAATGACCCCGGGACCATTTTCTCTGGTTCAATTGTTGAAGATTGTTTATTGGTTATAGGGTCAAAATAAACAAAATAAGCTCCCATGTCCCTTTCGAAAGTTAGGGCTAACTCTGCTAAGCGGCAAAATCCAATATGGCCGCCAACGACATTTTTCAAACCTAAAATCGTCATAACTTTGGTTCTGTCAGAGCTACTGTTGAGTTGTTGGTGTCTAAATGTAGGTTTTAAAGGCCAAGGAAACAAATTAAACTATCAGAATACATATTTGACAGCATTCTATCACTGTAATAAGAGTATTACTGATATCGGGGATTAAAATTGATGAATAAATAGGTCATTTTGGCATATTCTTCTTGTCATTCTTTTCTATTCGGACATTACTTCCAAATGTTCCTCTATGGAGTCTGTAGTAATCAAAATGTCATCCATGTATACAAACATGGACTTCTCTAACAACTCATGGAAAACTGTATTCACTAACCATGTAAGTCATAGGAATACTTGGCAAACTTAAGGCATCAGCATAAACTCATAATGCCCTTTTGGGATCGAAAAAGCAGTGACTTCCCGATTATCTTCACTAAGAGGAACCTCTTAGTAACTTACACCTATCTCTGCACAGGCCTAGCTAGCCCTCTACTGGGTACCTATCTAGAATAGTCCTCGCATTTAATTTACGGAAATCCACACAGACTCAAACTGATCAATCTTTCTTATGCACTCCAAACAATGGAAAATCAAAGGGAGGAACTCGTCTAATTATGCCTTCCTCCTCCCACTTGCCGACCTCTTGCCCTTACTGCTCCTAAATTTTAAAAGGAATCCTTATATGAAGTGAATAAATGGGCTTTGTCTTCTCTTGAAGATGAACCTTGTGTTCTAACACATTAGTTAATCCTAACCTATGCCTTTTTAGTGAAAATGTATCTGGAAAATCAATCACAACATCACCTAATTGTTTTGCATATACTTTATAGCCTGCAGTAGCTAAATGATCCCTAAAAACCTGTCTCCTAACTTGCATCTCTGCCTCAGGAAACTCATTTTACTCCTCTACAATAGCAACTGAATTTTCATCATCAACCCATTCTTCAGAATCTAAGATATATGTATTTTTCTGATACGTCATTGCAGTTCAACAATTCTACCCATGTACTGCCTATTGACACATCACTTTAAGAACCCGTATTCATTATACCTTTGAGCTTCAAGCTTCCTTCAACAATCCACACCTGTCTAGGCCTTTTGGCACACCTTTCAACTGAATCTTCACTAAACTGGCCATATCTGGCTCTAAAATGATATCAACCAAAACACCTTTATATATGCTATTCCTCTGGCCATCAGGCGGAATACCATCTTGAACTGATTATTTACCCCAGAATTATCATTATGTTAAACATTACCCGCATTCGCATCGGTACCACCCCTATTATTATCAACATCACCCATTTTATCAACACCCACATACGGGATAAACCCCAGGAGCCCCAACAGTTATACCTCCAACCCCAGTATGTACGGAGATTTTACTACGCCGGCATGCAGTGTCACCAAATAAAATTATCTTCCCCAAAGTTGCAACTGTTATAACCAAAACTGGTTCCATAATCAAACGGTTACCCAGCGAAAAACAAATATTAGCTGAGGCCAAATCATTCAAATTATGCGCCTTCACAACGCGAACCTTTTCCTTGGTAGGTTTCAACATGTGCTGAGAAAACAACACCAGATAAAAATCATAATCCTACAAACTAACCGATGCCCCTGCATCAATGAATATTAAAACTACTAAATCAAACACTGTCACTTTTACCACAGGTTTCAGCTCAATTTCATCTTCCAAAAGTGCAATGTGACACGAACAATTTACCCTTACATCTCTGACTGATCGCCCCCACCCCGTGAATAATCCCCTTTATGAGCTATCTCACTTAAGTCACCAAAACTCAGAAATGCAGGTCGAACATAATTCTGTCTAAGAGACGGACAAGAGAGCCAAGGATGATCAGAACTCCTACAATTACCACAATATTTAGTGCTGCAAAACTTTTTAATACACCCTATCCTGTTGCGATTAAAACAACTGAACCGTGGCATCCGATCCTCAAATTTCCTATCACAAGGCCACTACAAACAATATTAGGTTCTCTATCAGTTCCTACTCTCCTGCAAAGCTCCCAAATGCAAAGGTTGAATCCCTTTTCGGTACCTCATAAAAAAAAAGTTACCTCACCAGAAAAAGTGCTAATGACTGGCGGACATTTCGGCATATGCCTACGAACCTGGAAAAAAATTAATGCTTTATCAGACGCAGAGTTTATATTCCTATGAAAACTATTTACTCCAGCATCAGGGACGTCACGTATGAGCCCAGCAAAACACAACCTCCGATCATTATCCAAGGAAATAGTGTCATGATTTACACATCCAAACCCTCTCAATTTCTCTACTAAGTCTCCTATGGCTACACGAAGTTGGGAATCAAAATCAGCCAAAAACTGCTTACTACCCCTGGTTTTATAAAAATCCCCTAAAACTGCGGACCAAGTCTCTGGACTCTTCAGACACAGAGGCTGTCCTAAGAAATTCTTGGAAATCTGACAAAGTCCTATAACTGGCAAATTAATGACCATGACAATAAAACCTCAAGTCCCCGTTCTTAAAGTCTAACAGAGACTCAGCTAAACTGAACGTCTCTCTGCCATCCATAATTCCCTTAACATTTAGAAAACTGTTATCATTCTCAATAAAAGTCTGGTCTGGTTGTGACAATACAATGTCCACGATTCCTTGGAACGGACAAACTTCTGCCATGATTCTACCCCTCTTCTTTTTCATATACCTTGCTAAAACTTTGCACTTTCTCGAAGACATGATCCAGTTCCTTCTTGGCTGATCACAGGTACAAAATGTCACAAAAACAAAGGAAACTTTAAAAAAACTTAATTCCCACTCACTAGGGAAAAAAACTCAAGAATGGGAAAAATTATTAAAAGTTCCCAAACAAAACAAAACAAATCCACAAAAATCAAACTCTCTTACAAGAAAAAAATCCACAAAATCAAACTCTCTTTTATCCCAACAACTAACCCACAATTAATTCACAACTCCATTGAATAAAAAAAAAAAAACATCAACACACACACCTATGGGCTGCGATCACATCTCATCGACTTTTCAAGGGCATACACAAGGCAACCGCCCAAAAAAGAAACCACAACCAGTCAACCCACGAAAGAAAACACAGGTCAACCCCTAAGTAAAAAAAACGGAAACTAAGGTAAGAGGAGACGGGACGAGAGAAAAAAAAATTCTCCCTCCACATTACACAAAGTCTTCTCCTTCCCAAACTCCCCCTTCCTAAACCGACACTTCCTTGATATATATATATATATTATATATATATATATATATATATATATATATATATATATATATATATATATAAACTATTACATACACTTTTAGACGCGTCCGCTTCTCGACTCTGGTTACTACGTCAAAAAGGTTGAGTTTGTAAGAACCCCCAATCACAGCCCCAACACAAGCATCCTCTTACCATACACGCACATAAAAAAATCTAAATGAAATACGTTGTGATCTCAAACACAAAAGCATTCAGTATTAGAGAGGAAAAGAAACATTGCCGAGTTCATAACAATATGAAAATGGATGTTCGCGTCGTAAAAAAAAAATAAAAAAATAAAAAAAATAAGGGGAGGAATTAAATATCAAATGTAGGGGACTGAACACTTACTTTTTTTCATCACCGGAACTATACAGAGAGTAGAATCATCACACCGAAAAAAAGATCAATAAAAAAAAAATAAAAAACACTTGCCTGAAATAACACACCGCCTCGTATTGTATACATACACTAACGGTCGAAATACCCCTACTAAACGCACTTAATGAACATTTCCCCAAACATCTCCTCAACAAATAAAACTAAATAAGAAATCATGCATAACAACGCAATATAAAGAGAAAAGTGAGAAAGCGGCACATAATTTCACCCACACACATTACAACCCAAACTAGCGAGAGGAGAGCGATCACCTCACACGAACTGTTGAATACCAACTGTGGAATACCGACTGTTCACTGGTTCTCCCACTCCTATATACAAATAATCCAGAAAGAACATTCTTAATATGCACAATAAAACCTTTCCAGATTAGTGAATGCAGTTGAATCAAACTCCGAGCTATATAAACAAAAATGAATAAATAAAATAAAACTTGTTTTAGGAAAAACAAGCAAAGTTCCGTTAATTAAGGTAATTTGAATTAACTAGAACTTACACAAATACAGATGACTCATAGAGAGAACGGATTGTTCACCAGAGACACATGTGAAACATCTTCACATATTTACTCCAGTGATCAAACATTTTCATGGTGCTTAATCACAAAGTAGAGGAGTTCCTGTCAAAAGGAAGACATGGCCCGCTTAAAATGCATAATAAACAGAAAAGTACACAAAATAAAGAAAGTTCACGGCATCAGTACATCTTATAGCGAATGTCAAATAAACCCAGACAGTCTGACACCAAGAGCAAATTCTAAGAATTGTAGTGAACTATAATTGTATACATACCCCTCAAGCAAGATGTAGTGCCATAGACAAACATACGAACTCTCTGATAAGAAACTCCCCTCAATATGACGTTACTGACACGTAACGAGTTCAATAAGCGGAAAGATTCCACTACGTTACACATCACCTGTCACCCACACTTCCAGTCTAGTAGAGGACCCCATCACTGACCACGTGACCATTCTCTCAGGATCGATTTTTGAAGGTTGTTTATTGGTTATGGAGTCAAAATAAACAAAATAAGCCCCAATGTCCCTCTCGAAAGTTTGGGCTAACTCCGCTGGGCAGCGAAATCTAATATGTTATCCATTATGTCCCAACAATTGATGGCAGCTTCCACATAACATCCTCCAGATGATGTATTATAAACCAATGTGCTTTGATTCCTTTGAAATCGTTCAAAAATTACTATTCTGTCATGAAATTCACCTTTCAAGAAGCTCTTGATGTAGCTGGATTTCACTGTACTTGTAGCCATTCCTAAGATTTTCAGCATACCTGTGTAATCAGGTATGCATATCAGCATAGCACAAACAATACATGAAATTTCTCGCTCTAAAACACTGATTCGAGTACGAGTACTCAACCACATGGTATATCGAACATTGAAGAGAAATGAAAAATATCGGTTTCTATTACCTCCTGTTATTATTTCTTCAAGTCCCATTCATGGTGCAATGGATAACTTTGACCATGAGGAAGATACTAAGTCAGGAA
>NC_061100.1:53854156-53871656 GCF_015104395.2 Macrobrachium nipponense
TTAGAGCCCCCTCCCCTCTACAAGATAAACTAAAATTGATATGGCAAAAACAAAAGTAATTCAGAACAGGTATTTATTTAAGTTTCTCACTGAGTATTTAGTATTTTTGTGTGGCCTCCATCTACTTGTACCACAGCCTGCATTTTTTAAGGGTATGAATGAGCATTTTGGTCATCTCTCTTCACAGATTGTCGAGGCTTGGTATACCATCGTAGTTCACTGTGCGTGCTTCAACACGATCCTTTAAGATACTACCAATGTTTTCACACACAATAAGGTCAGGGGAGCTACCTGGAAATTCACTTGACAAGAAGAAATCAAAACCACTATTTAGAAGCAGCTTCTGTATCTGAAGAGCCTTGAAACATGGTGCCTTATCATGCAAAAATATGACTTCTTCAACAGATAACACATTTTCAGGATCTTTGAGGAAAGAAAATACTCCACCAGTATGCACAGTTTCTCTGAAGTATTTGCCATTCCATGACTGTCCTTTTTCTTAGATGATCCACATTAACCGTTTGGCTGTGAAATACAGAAAAATTCCCAAACATTCAGGAAATTTCACAACTTGGCGATAGTGCACGTCATCACTGATATCGTCCAACTTTGCAGCCCAAATGATGTCATTTTTATGATTTGGCTTCCTGACTGGGTAAATGAAGAATTCATCTGATGCGGCAACATGGAGAAAGTCAGTTTCATTCCAATCTTTAAGAAATGAACCACAAAACCATGCACAATTTTTTCTCTGTTGCTGAGTGATGTTGGGCTTCCTGAAACATGAAATGGTTTGATACCAGACTTTTTCAACTCATGATATACAGCACTTTAACTTCTCTTTCTTACCCTTTTTGTTTCTTGTTCAAGCATCAATTTACGCAAAGACTTTCTTAGTCTACTCACTGCCTCAGCTATGATGTTTTTGACTCCTGAAAAAATACTTCAGCCTTTCCAAGATTCTCACTCTTCACGATGACCTTTATATGGATTTTGTTCCAGTTTCTTTTAACAAAGGATTCATCTCTTTTAATGTATTTAGTTATCCAGGAATATGAAATGAAGGATGCGCCAACATCCCTGGCCTCTCTGACGGTTATAGCCCGGATTCAGTCAATCCATCTGATTTCCTCCGAGTCATTAGCCATGGCTGTATCTAACTCCATCACTCAGTCTGAAAATACAAGAAATGTAAAAAGAAAAATAGCTTAATAGAAACTTGAGATAATGTACTGGGAGATAGGCTATAGCAGAAAACTTCATAACTTTCCATTTGTTCTGTGTGGGGGGTGGGGGGGGCCCTCTAATTTCGAAACACCCACTATATGTAAAGAATAGCATAAATATGTCCTTATTATTTTATGTATTCAATTTCCTGATCCAAATATTGGGGACTTACAATGTGCAATGCTCGTAAAAACATAAACAAATAGTTGATATTTTGATGTTTAGATGGTGGCCTGGATAAAAAACATACTAAATTTGCATTGAAATGGTTCTTCATGTATTAAAACATCTAAGAAAGGGAGGCAATTGCCTTTTTCTAATTCTAAAGTAATTTATATATAAATGAATAAAGACAAAATCCATGAAGGAAAGTGAAACAATGTAGTAGCTGCTGGAAGTCCATTCGACTTCTTGTCCTTTGCTGATATAAATATGAAAATAAGTTTTCAAAGAAAGCTTGTATATATGACAGATAAGAATTATAAAGGAAACTATGTACCTGGAATACAACACAGCTGAAGAATTAGTAGACCTACCCAAAACAGGGGTACAATTAAAAGGGTTTACAAAAGGTTAATCCCTCAGAATCAATGCCAAGAAAATTAAAAGATTACACAGGGAGGTGTTTGAATCCCCTAAAAAAATCTATAAAAGCACAATTCAATACACACACACACACCCACACATATATATATATATATAATATGCTACACAAACACACATATATATGATATATATAGTATATTATACATATATATATTAATATATACATATTATATGTATCTATATATAATAATTATATAAATAATATATTATTAATTATAAGATTAATTAATTTGTTTACTATTTCAGATTCCTTATTTAGCTTAGAGTTGTAGGATGTTATAAAAATGTATGTTCAGATTTTGCATAACATAATGTAAAAGAATATAACGTAGATGTGAAAAGAGAGAGAGAGATTAACTTTCTCTGTTCCAAGATAGAAATTATTTACATAACTTGTCATCACCTCAAGATAAAGGAGAGCTCGAGCCTCTGTTTTGTTTTCATAACATGTCAATCTTACTCATTCGAGTCTGTTTCAGACGCGTACTTCTTTGTCGAGAAGACACGTTGATTTCTCCCTGTTCCTATGGCATTGCATCATCTTTCGTAAGATCGTTTTAGAACTTTCTGTTTAAGCATACGTCATCTATGGGAAGTTTGTGATGTCACTCAAGATCTTTGTGCCTCACTCATACGAGAGTGTCTTAGTCATTACAGACTTTGAATTCCTGGCGTATAGAGATCATCTCTCTCTCTCTCTCTCTCTCTCTCTCTCTCTCTCTCTCTCCTGCGTCATATACAATATTTCATTATATTTAGTTGTCGGTCACTCATATGAATTTCAGATTTGAATTTTATTTAGTCTTTTTTAGTGCTTATTGTGGAATCTGAACAAACATTGTACAAGTGTGTAACGGGGCCTTTTCTTTTTTAAAATATTGTGAATTGGTGAAATTTTGGAGCTAGCTGCAGCAGAAAGAAACAATTGTTACCAAGGTAATGTGTTAATACAAGATTTAATAGTTGCAACTACAACGACAACCTCGTCATTGCGACGCCAGTAAGAACTAATAAATCAATCAGTAGTTGCAATTAATAGTTATAGTGGTTTGGGTGAAACTATTTCAATTTTTACACATTGCAAATTTTTGTTTTGTGTTGTTTCCTTTGAAGTTATTATTATTATTATTATTTTTTTTTTTTGCATTTATCCATTTTCCTATTGAAGTGATTTTTTGTGCATTTATCCATTTTCTCATTGAAGTGTGTGTTTTTATTTTATATTCTGTGATTAGTTGATAAGTGATTTTTACAATTTTGATATTTTCCATATTTTTTCTGTGATGTGTTTTCATTTGCATTCACTATTTAATTAACTTAATTGTTTTCATTACTTAATCGTTGCATATTTAATTGAATTTAACACTTGTGAATTAATTTGCATTTACTTAGAATTCTTTTCAAGTTTTATTGTTGTTTGGCACTTGTGAATTAATTGTCAAATTTTTATTATTGCCTAACACTTTTGAATTTCGATTAATTAATCATTTTTTTTTAAATTTTGTGATGAATTAATTTTGACTTAATTTTACTTAATTAATTCAAGAGTTAATTAAAATTTGCTTTGTTTTCAAGATATTGTGAATTTCACTTATAAATTTTGAGTTTGATAATAAGTTTTTGTATTTAAAATTTTCATAAGTGTTTTCTTTTTCACCAGTATATATTTTTGTATAGGTCGAAACATAGAGTGGTAATTGTCAATTTACTTGAAGTGAGTTAGAAACAGGGAAGTACTTAGACTTTTGAAATCAGGGAAATACTTAGACTTCTAAAGTTGTTAATGGAGAGATGCTCTTTAATTACTTTAATTACATATAAGATTATCTCACACCTGTTTTGATGAACTTAGTCTGATTCTCTGCAATACTGGTAAGTTGTTTAAGGGATCACTGTTGCCTTTAGTGTATTCAGTCGTATTTTACCTGTGATGAAGGTTCAGGTGTCTGTCTGTTGTGAAGTAACATTTAATGATTGGTAAGTGTAGTAACCATATACTTGGCACTTCGTCACAATATATGTGTGTGTGGACACATATGTGTGTTTGTGGGTGGGTGGGGCAGACGTGTTGGAGGTCTCTCGCGTTTTTTACCAAAAAAGAACTGTTTTCGCCCTTGGTAATTATACCTCTTATAGTAGGCAATGTGTTAATAGTGTCTATGCAATACCGGGTATGTAAGCTGGTGAGTGTTGTGTAAATGCAGGTATATAAATATACGTTTTGCTCCAATCAGTGCCTTCGAAATCTTTCAAATTACAGCTACTCGAGGCGTATTGGTCCTGGGAAATAGGTAAAAGAGTGCAGTGTATGTGCTAATGCTTGGCCATCCTTTACCAACAAAATGTCATCCGACTAACCTACCTCCAGCACGCAAGTGACCCTGGCACTTACCGATGCATGCGCCCCATACACACGTTCCGTACTCGTGAACAATTGTCTTTACTTCATACACTACCTATCAAACCGTTCCAACATCGAGTTTGCTTTACAATCTGTCAGCCCTGCTTTCCCTGATGAGGAAATTAATGTTGCGCATACAGAATGCAAAGACCTGATACCAGAAAACATTTTCAAGGAGCAATCCACAAAAAACTTGTCCTTTCACAAGAAAATATCATATATTACTAAGTGGCTAAGGACGTGCTCAGGGGAAATCTATACTAATGACCCTTATAATCTGCCTCCAAAGGAGCTTGCTGATCTAAGCCTACCTGCAGCGTTCCATACGGCAGAAAAAGCCTTCCAAACAACAAAATCCCTCTCAGAATTTTTTTTTTTTTTATTTTGAAAAAATTGAGGAAATATATGATTAATTTTCACGGATCTGGGCCGTGATCAAAGGATTACAAGACTCACGCAACAATCATAAAACTGTGAAAAATAACAATCTGTCACTGATCTGGAAGTGCAGGAATCATTAAACAATCCTACAGCAAGCCACCGGACTCATCTGAATGTGACATATATTATTCCTTGCGTTCCCACAACAATACAAGATAAGATGGAACTGGCCTCTGTCCCTCAGATGAAGTGCCCATATCACTTATATAATAGACCTTTTGAGGTGACTGATGGCCTCCCAACTTCCTCTTCCTCCCTAGTGCCTCCAGTGGAAGATATATCCCCAGCGATAATCGCCACCCCTTGAGTCTCTCAACCCTATCTCTTGCCCCAGAATGATCATGAGGGGTCTGGCAGCTGGCAGACACAAGTAAGTAAAAAAAAGAAAATAATTTCTCACCCAAAATCTGAGAAGAGATGTCATGTGATTCACAATCTGCACTCATTGGTGAGGCTAGACGCCATAGTGGAGAGAATCAAGTTTCTCACAGGCTCCATCCCCCTCATCATCCACAAACACCCATGTAAAATTGAACATAAAGTGGCTTACATAATTACCTGCCTATTTCAACATCTCAAACTTCGTAAAGGCGAGAATTTTGGTCCTAGTACAAAAGTCTGAAGATATAACCTTACCTGGCATCAGGAGAACTTGCTGACACCACAAGCAGGGTCATTTCCGCCGCAAGTGCCAGCCAACCTCCCATGGCGAGTGACTGCCCACCCCAGCTGGTTAAACCCCCCCATCCACCCAAATGATCAGCTCTTTCATCTCCCATCTTCGTGAGTAGCCAGGGATACATTAGATATAATCTCTTTGAATACTTTTGGCCTCAAGAGGAGCATTCCTCTCCTCAACTTGTTCTGCAAAACTTCAAAGGCAATATTACATTGCAAGAAATGCTCCTCTGGCCACGTGACTTTGTCATCTGCGATGCATTACATGAAGACTTCATATCTTTCTTTCTCGACCTCATCGATGCAAGTTATTGGTCAAATGGCAGCCAGACACCCAAAAGGGGGGCTTTCGATCCTGTAGCACAAATCGTTAGACAATATGATAAATGTGATGACCTAAAGGAGTGATATATTCCTTTGTCTTCAAGTGACAGTATGAGACCCTAAGATCCTAATAATTAATGTTTATATGCCCTAAGAAAATAATAATCCTTTTGATAATTCTGCTTGTTCCTAGGTGAGTGACATAGTATTATCCACGATTCTACTTCTCATCATATTTGTATAATCGGTGATCTTAATTCCCACCCTGCAAAACAATTTTATAACAAACTTACTCACTTCTGTCAAAATCATGCTATCTAAATTAGTGATGTAATGCTCCTCCCTGGCTCCTCCTGGATGGACTGCTGCATCACATCTCCACAACTACATGATTTTATTATGACCTGCAACATTCGCTACGTTCTTGCAACAGGCTACAATCACACCCCATCCTTTCTTAACTCATAGACCACCAGCTGTAAAGTTGAGTATATATTGGTTTTACCAGGCCACTGAGCTGGTTAATAGCTCTCCTAGGGCTGACTCGAAGGATTAGATCTTTTTACATAGCTAGGAACCAATCCACATTATATCTATAAATGAATTGCTAATGACCAGGAATAAATTCCTCTGATTCCATGTTGGCAGAGCGGAGAATAGACGTGACTACCGAATCGCTAGGCGTCCAACCAGATACTTTAGGGTGACCGCGGAAACCGGGTCGTGGTCAATAGTTCAATCGGTAGACGTCTTACTTTGTACTAACACAAAGTGTAAAAATGACCACCAAAGGAGAGATCCGAGATAATTATTTTCGAATATAATTTCCGTTATGCTTAATTCAGGCAGGGCTACCTTTAGATTTCGTCAAGGTGACTCTTGTAATATACATGGTTGGAATGACTTGGTAAAAGATCTGTATACACATTCACGAGAAATATTTTTGCTAATGAGACAGGAGAGAGCGCAGTTCAAACTTGCTCTTAAACACCGCAGATTAAATGAAAAACAACTAAGCGGCGATGCAATGTGTTAGAAATTTAGAATCCGGTAACTATCGTCGTCTTTGGAAAGACATCCAAACCTTAAATCCCAAAACTAAAAAGTTATCACAGAGAGTAGGTGAAGCCGTCGATGACGAGGTTATCTTAAGTATGTGGGGCGATCCCTTCAGCATTATCCTGAATTGTATAAAAGAGCAAGACTCTGGAAGGGATGGAGATAACCTCCTTACTGATAACATTCAATTTAATCTCACAGGTCGTATTACACAAGGTAACATTAGCGATGCCATAAACAACCTACCTAATAATAAATTGCCTGGGTGTGATGGTCTTCCTGCAAAAGCTTCCAAATTCTGCCACCCGATAATTTACATTTTGCTAGCTGCCCTATTCAGCGCATGGATAATTCACCGCTTTCTTCCAGACTCTCTACTCTTAGTTCACGTGATACCATTTATTAAAAACAAGCTAAAGGATGCAGCTGACCCTGGCAATCACCGCCCGATTGCAATCAAATATAAGTCGGTTCTTCTATTGAGACTTCTCTCCTTTCTCCACACCACTGTCAACCAGTACGGATTTAAAGCAAATCACTCAACCGACACCCTGCATATACATACTGAAAGAATTGCTGAACTACTACCTATTATCAGCCTATCGTGTTTTTTCCTATGTTTTTTAGATGTGAGAAAGCATTTGACAGGGTAAACTACATAAAGCTCTTCCTGAGCTGCAAAAAGAGACACACCTCTGTATTTAATTTGACATTTTATATTGCTGGTTCTGCAGACAGGAATTATGTGACAAATGTTTTCTTTTTTTAAATATTCTCAATATTATTACTATTATTACCATTATTGTGATTAATATCTTTATACTCTTCAGCAGAGCAACTGTGTGGATATTACCAATTAATCAGTTGTCATCATATTATCTCATGTATCTAGATTGTGTATATTGTGTGTACTTTGCATATTCCATGTATAATTTTTAACTTGTATATATATCTATATATATATATATATATATAATATATATATATATATATATATATATATATATATATATATCTGTGTGCGTGTTTGAAAGGGCAAATTTTTTATATTTCAGCATTTGGACAGGCGTATAAACTTATTTAGCTTACTAATTGCTGCTCTGTGAAAATGATAGCAAATTCTCGGTTGGGAGATCGAAAAGTAGATGAGTCGAATAGTTTTATACATTGACATTACATACTTCGAAATGGAGATGGACAGCACTCATATGGTCGTTCCTCTCAACTTGAAACATGGCTTCTGAATATGATAGTAGAGGCACTGCCAATGACCCCGGGACCATTTTCTCTGGTTCAATTGTTGAAGGTTGTTTATTGGTTATAGGGTCAAAATAAACAAAATAAGCTCCCATGTCCTCTCGAAAGTTAGGGCTAACTCTGCTAAGCGGCAAAATCCAATATGGCCGCCAACGACATTTTTCAAACCTAAAAAATCGTCATAACTTTGGTTCTGTCAGAGCTACTGTTGAGTTGTTGTGTCTAAAATGTAGGTTTTAAAGGCCAAGGAAACAAATTAAACTATCAGAATATATATTTGACAGCATTCTTCTTCCTTCTTTTCTGTTCTTCACACCCAGCTTTTTCCCATTTTCATATATGGGGTCGCCGTTTCGGATGAGCCGTTTTCCTCTATTTCTATCTTGCACTTCTGCCTCATCAATTCCCTTCTCATGTAAATCTCCTCTCACACAGTCCTTCCATCTCTTTCTTGTCTCCCTCTCTTTCTTCTTCCTTGCACCTCCACTCCCATAGTATGTCTCCCAGCTGTGGTCCGGGGGTCATCTCTCCTCAAACAGGTGTCCATACCATCTCAGCCTCCCCTCCTGCACTTTCTTTGATACTTCCACCACCTTAGTTGAGCCCCCTTATGTAGTCATTTCTGATCCTATCCACTCTTGTTACCCCAGACATCCACCTAAGCATTCTCATTTCTGCCACATCCATCTTCTTCTGCTCTGCTTTTCTCATGCTTGCTGTTTCCGTACCATACAGCATTGCTGTTCTTACCACCGTCTTGTGAAATTTTCCTTTTAACCTAAGCGGCACTCTTTTGTCACAAAGAACTCCCCCCGAGGCCGCTCTCCAGTTGTTCCAGCCTGCTGTACCCGATGTTTTACTTCTTCTTCCATACTTCCTCCAGCGTTAACAAAAGATCCCAAATACTTAAACTTATCAACTCTCCTTATTTGCTCTCCACCAAGCTGAATACTTCTCTATCATCCCCCTCAATGGTGGTACACATATATTCCTGTCTTGGATCTACTTATTCTCATTCCTGTCCTCCAGTACTTGTCTCCATCTTTCCAATTTCACTTCCAGATCTTCCCTGCTCTCTGCACACAGAACAATATCATCCGCATACAATATGTTCCATGGTACTGTCTCCCTTACTTCCTCTATTATAACATCCATCACTATAAATTAAAGATAAATGGGGGCTCAGAGCCGACCCCTGGTGTAAATCCTACTCTCACCTCAAAAACCTTCTGTCTCCCCAACACTGCTCCTCACTCTGGTAAATACATTCCGGTACATCTCTTGTATCAATCGCACATACTTCTCTGGCCACCATCTTCTCCGCTCAGGCTCCTCCATACCTCTTGTCTCGGGACTCTGTCATAAGCCTTTTCAAGGTCATGAATACCATATGTAGGTCCCTTTGTCTTTCCCCGAATTTTCTCCATTATTTGCCTCAGACAAAATATACCATCTGTTGTTCCCCTTCCCTTCATAAATCCCATCTGCTCTTTACCTATTTGTACTTCTTCTCTCAGTCTAGCATCTATCATCCTTTCCAGTATCTTCAAAGTGTGGGACATCAATTTAATGCCCCTATAATTACCACACTCTGGACATCGCCTTTCCCTTTAAAAATTGGGATCAATATACTCCCACGCCACTCATTTGGTATCTTTTCCTGTTCAAGGATCTTTATCATAAGATCGTACAGTATATCCACTCCTTCATCTCTAATGCTTTCCATGCCTCCACCGGGATCATGTCTGGTCCGGTTGCCTTCCCATTCTTCATCTTCTTCAGTGCATTTAGTACCTCTTGCCTAGAAAAACCTCATTACCATGCCAATGTTCACTTGCCCATCCTCTCTTATTAGTCTATTATTTTCTTCATTTAACAACTGTTCGAAATATTCTTTCCATCTCTTCACAATGTCTTCCTCCTTTCTAAGCACTACACCCTCTTGATTCTTTATTTGTTTGATGTGTGTTATATCTTTGGTGCTCTTATTTCTAGCCTTTGATAGCTTCATCATCTTCTTTAATCCTTCCTTTGTCCCCAGCTCATTATACACATCATCATACGACTTTGCTTTAGCTTGGGCTACTACCTTTTTCACCACCTTGTTTTTGCTCTCTGTACCTATTTCTGTCTTCCACTGACTGTGACTCTTCCATCTTTTTCTTTGCCTCCTTCTTATCTTTTACTACTTTCTCATGTCTTCATCCCACCACCAACTATCTTTTTTTTCTTCCCATATGATACCAGATGTCTCTCCTAGCAGCTCCTTTCCATGCCTTCTTATTACTGCTGCATTTCGTGCCCACCATTCTTGAACATCTTCAATCCCTATATCAATATCCTCCAAAACCCACCTCTTAAACTCTATCACTGTAATAAGAGTACTACTGATATCAGGGATTAAAATTGATGAATAAATAGGTCATTTTGGCATATTCTTCTTGTCATTCTTTTCTATTCGGACATTACTTCCAAATGTTCCTCTATGGAGTCTGTAGTAATCAAAATGTCATCCATGTATACAAACATGGACTTCTCTAACAACTCATGGAAAACTGTATCACTAACCATGTAAGTCATAGGAATACTTGGCAAACTTAAGGCATCAGCATAAACTCATAATGCCCTTTTGGGATCGAAAAAGCAGTGACTTCCCGACTATCTTCACTAAGATGGAAACCTCTTAGTAACTTACACCTATCTCTGCACAGGCCTAGCTAGCCCTCTACTGGGTACCTATCTAGAATAGTCCCGCGCATTTAATTTACGGAAATCCACACAGACTCGAACTGATCCATCTTTCTTATGCACTCCAAACAATGGAAAATCAAAGGGAGGAACTCGTCTAATTATGCCTTCCTCCTCCCACTTGCCGACCTCTTGCCCTTACTGCTCCTAAATTTTAAAAGGAATCCTTATATGAAGTGAATAAATGGGCTTTGTCTTCTCTTGAAGATGAACCTTGTGTTCTAACACATTAGTTAATCCTAACCTATGCCTTTTTAGTGAAAATATCTGGAAAATCAATCACAACATCACCTAATTGTTTTGCATATACTTTATAGTCCTGCAGTAGCTAAATGATCCCTAAAACCTGTCTCCTAACTTGCATCTCTGCCTCAGGAAACTCATTTTACTCCTCTACAATAGCAACTGAATTTTCATCATCAACCCATTCTTCAGAATCTAAGATATGTATTTTTCTGATACGTCATTGCAGTCAAACAATTCTACCCATGTACTGCTTATTGACACATCACTTTAAGAACCCGTATTCATTATACCTTTTGAGCTTCAAGCTTCCTTCAACAATCCACACCTGTCTAAGCATTTTGGCACACCTTTCAACTGAATCTTCGCTAAACTGGCCATATCTGGCTCTAAAATGATATCAACCAAAACACCTTTATATATGCTATTCCTCTGGCCATCAGGCGGAATACCATCTTGAACTGATTATTTACCCCAGAATTATCATTATGTTAAACATTACCCGCATTCGCATCGGTACCACCCCTATTATTATCAACATCACCCATTTTATCAACACCCACATACGGGATAAACCCCAGGAGCCCCAACAGTTATACCTCCAACCCCAGTATGTACGGAGATTTTATTACGCCGGCATGCAGTGTCACCAAATAAAATTATCTTCCCCAAAGTTGCAACTATTATAACCCAAAACTGGTTCCATAATCAAACGTTACCCAGCGAAAAACAAATATTAGCTGAGCCCAAAACATTCAAATCATGCGCCTTCACACGCGAACCTTTTCCTTGGTAGGTTTCAATAGGTGCTGAGAAAACAACACCAAATAAAAATCATAATCCTACAAACTAACCGATGCCCCTGCATCAATGAATATTAAAACTACTAAATCAAACACTGTCACTTTTACCACAGGTTTCAGCTCAATTTCATCCTCCAAAAGTGCAATGTGACACGAACAATTTACCCTTACATCTCTGACTGACCGCCCCCACCCCGTGAATAATCCCCTTTATGAGCTATCTCACTTAAGTCACCAAAACTCAGAAATGCAGGTCGAACATAATTCTGTCTAAGAGACGGACAAGAGAGCCAAGGATGATCAGAACTTCTACAATTACCACAATATTTAGTGCTGCAAAACTTTTTAATACACCCTATCCTATTGCGATTAAAACAACTGAACCGTGGCATCCGATCCTCAAATTTCCTATCACAAGGCCACTACAAACAATATTAGGTTCTCTATCAGTTCCTACTCTCCTGCAAAGCTCCCAGATGCAAAGGTTGAATCCCTTTTCGGTACCTCATAAAAAAAAAGTTACCTCACCAGAAAAAGTGCTAACGACTGGCGGACATTTCGGCATATGCCTACGAACCTGGAAAAAAATTAATGCTTTATCAGACGCAGAGTTTATATTCCTATGAAAACTATTCACTCCAGCATCAGGGGCGTCACGTATGAGCCCAGCAAAACACAACAACCTCCGATTATTATCCAAGGAAATAGTGTCATGATTTACACATCCAAACCCTCTCAATTTCTCTACTAAGTCTCCTATGGCTACACGAAGTTGGGAATCAAAATCAGCCAAAAACTGCTTACTACCCCTGGTTTTATAAAAATCCCCTAAAACTGCGGACCAAGTCTCTGGACTCTTCAGACACAGAGGCTGTCCTAAGAAATTCTTAGAAATCTGACAAAGTCCTATAACTGGCAAATTAATGGCCATGACAATAAAACCTCAAGTCCCCGTTCTTAAAGTCTAACAGAGACTCAGCTAAACTGAACTTCTCTCTGCCATCCATAATTCCCTTAACATTTAGAAAACTGTTATCATTCTCAATAAAAGTCTGGTCTGGTTGTGACAATACAATGTCCACGATTCCTTGGAACGGACAAACTTCTGCCATGATTCTACCCCTCTTCTTTTTCATATACCTTCTAAAACTTTGCACTTTCTCGAAGACATGATCCAGTTCCTTCTTGGCTGATCACAGGTACAAAATGTCACAAAAACAAAGGAAACTTAAAAAAAAACTTAATTCCCACTCACTAGGGAAAAAAACTCAAGAATGGGAAAAATTATTAAAAGGTCCCAAACAAAACAAAACAAAACCACAAAAATCAAACTCTCTTACAAGAAAAAAATCCACAAAATCAAACTCTTTTATCCCAACAAATAACCCACAATTAATTCACAACTCCATTGAATAAAAAAAAAAAAACATCAACACACTCACCTATGGGCTGCGATCACATCTCATCGACTTTTCAAGGGGCATACACAAGGCAACCGCCCAAAAAAGAAACCACAACCAGTCTACCCACGAAAGAAAACACAGGTCAACCCCTAAGTAAAAAAACGGAACTAAGGTAAGAGAAAAAGAGAGAGGAGACGGGACGAGAGAAAAAAAAAATTCTCCTCCACATTACACAAAGTCTTCTCCTCCCCAAACTCCCCCTTCCTAAACCGACACTTCCTTGATATGAAAAAGAAAAAAAAAAAAACAAAAAAAAAACTATTACATACACTTTTAGACGCGTCCGCGTCTAAAAGTGTCTAAAAGGTTGAGTTTGTAAGAACCCCCAATCACAGCCCCAACACAAGCATCCTCTTACCATACACGTATATAAAAAAAATCTAAATGAAATACGTTGTGATCTCAAACACAAAAGCATTCAGTATTAGAGAGGAAAAGAAACATTGCCGAGTTCATAACAATATGAAATGGATGTTCGCGTCGTAAAAAAAAATAAATAAATAAAAAAAATAAGGGGAGGAGGAATTGAATATCAAATGTAGGGGACTGAACACTTACTTTTTTCATCACCGGAACTATACAGAGAGTAGAATCATCACACCGGAAAAAAAGATCATCAAAAAAAAAAATAAAAAAAAACACCTAACGGTCGAAATACCCCTACTAAACGCACTTAATGAACATTTCCCCCAAACAATCTCTTAAACAAATAAAATAAAACTAAATAAGAAATCATGCATAACAACGCAATAAAAAGAGAAAAGTGAGAAAGCGGCACATAATTTCACCCACACACATTACAACCCAAACTAGCGAGAGGAGAGCGATCGCCTCACACGAACTGTTGAATACCAACTGTGGAATACCGACTGTTCACTTGGTTCTCCCACTCCTAAATACAAATAATCCAGAAAGAACATTCTTAATATGCACAATAAAACCTTTCAGATTAGTGAATGCAGTTGAATCAAACTCCGAGTTTTATAAACAAAAATGAATAAATAAAATAAAAACTTGTTTTAGGAAAAACAAGCAAAGGTAATTTGAATTAACTAGAACTTACACAAATACAGATGACTCATAGAGAGAACGGATTGTTCACCAGAGACACATGTGAAACATCTTCACATATTTACTCCAGTGATCAAACATTTTCATGGTGCTTAATCACAAAGTAGAGGAGTTCCTGTCAAAAGGAAGACATGGTCCGCTTAAAATGCATAATAAACAGAAAGTACACAAAATAAAGAAAGTTCACGGCATCAGTACATCTTATAGCGAATGTCAAATAACCCAGACAGTCTGACACCAAGAGCAAATTCTAAGAATTGTAGTGAACTATAATGGTATAGATACCCCTCAAGCAAGATGTAGTGCCATAGACAAACATACGAACTCTCTGATAAGAAACTCCCCTCAATATGACGTTACTGACACGTAACGAGTTCAATAAGCGGAAAGATTCCACTACGTTACACATCACCTGTCACCCACACTTCCAGTCTAGTAGAGGACCCTATCACTGACCACGTGACCATTCTCTCAGGATCGATTTTTGAAGGTTGTTTATTGGTTATGGAGTCAAAATAAACAAAATAAGCCCCAATGTCCCTCTCGAAAGTTTGGGCTAACTCCGCTGGGCAGCGAAATCTAATATGTTATCCATTATGTCCCAACAATTGATGGCAGCTTCCACATAACATCCTCCAGATGATGTATTATAAACCAATGTGCTTTGATTCCTTTGAAATCGGTCAAGAATTACTATTCTGTCATGAAATTCACCTTTCAAGAAGCTCTTGATGTAGCTGGATTTCACTGTACTTGTAGCCATTCCTAAGATTTTCAGCATACCTGTGTAATCATTGAGGAGGCTCTGTAGGTGCGAAGTTTATGTTCCAGAACCACATTCCTATCATGTCTGAAGAACGACTCTTTAACTTCAGAGAGGTGGACATTTTGCAGATGTAGGTTGGTTTCGTTCTGTCCAGTGGCTAAGTTTGATGACACATAAGTCTTCCAGCATGATCAGTGATAATGAATCTCTACAGAAAAGGGGTCTAGTGTTACATCAACGAATTTCAGCAGTCGTTCTTTCATGTCCAAGTCTTCAAGTATACTGTGTGACTCTTGAATGCTCTATTCCGAGCATCCAGTTGTTGCATGATATGTCATTTGTCCCTAACACGATGTTTCACATCTGGTTTCATGCACCAAATGTACAAATTTTGTCATATATCACACAAATAACAGGCCGAGTTTTTCTAGCGCAGGTTGAGATTCAACTTTACTCGAGGAAGGTTCTGTTTGCTTATTACGCTCACTTGATACTTCTGCCTGACATTTCTGACTTCTCTTTAATGCTTGATCCAACTTGCAGTGACCAAACAGCATCAATTTACAGGATTGGTGGCAGTAAATCCTAAGTGGGCCACTGTCCCAATATCGTAAACAGAGGCAAAGGTGTACAGGCCAGACCATTGCTTGGCATTGTCTAATGGTTCTGCCGTGCATCTTTATGGGTGTCACTCCGATCTTCTTAACACTCTTTATGAGACAGGATACACTCAACCACACTATCAATACTGTAATATAATTACAGGGTACCTGTAAATATATTACAGTAAAAAGGTTCCAGATTTACCATGATCACTTAAAATTATGTTCTGGAGATACAAATGTCAATTTTTAACAATATTTATTTAAAAAAGCACTTCGTATTTTAAACATTTGTCATTCCGTGTCCCTGTAGCTCAACCGCATGCCTGAAATCAACTAAATTACATGATATTATTGGTTATCATGGTGAGTAACATTGATTTAGAAATTAAAATAAAATGATTATATATATATATATGTATATATATATATATATATATATATATATATATATATATATATATATATATATATATATATATATATATATGTATATATATATATATATATATATATATATATATATATATATATATATATATATATATAATATATATATATATATATATATATATATATATATATATATATATATATATATATATATATATATAGATATATATATATATATAATATTTCACACTTCTTTCTCTTCAAAAGCAATATTAAGTAAAGAGATACATTTTATATTCTCTCTCTTTTCAAAGGCAACTGTTTCTAAGTCATTTAAAATATATGCCATATCTTTTAAGATGGAGTTTTCTTCTTGACACCTGGTTTACCAAACCGACCTCTTTCCTATCACAAAAGGAATGTCTCTCTCACAAGTGCCTTGGTCGGTTAGACCTGTGACATTCGGACAAACGAATGTATATACTCAAAACACCTCAAACCGCAATGGCAACATTACGAACAGCCTCCAGATTAAAAATGCTTACGCACCAGATTCCTTCATTCAAGAAGGTTGCCTCTACAGCTCAATCTGTCATCAAGCAAGACATAATATGTAATTCACTAACACATCACACACTTGTAAGGTATATATATATATATATATATATATACATATATATATATATATATTATATATATATATATATATATATATATATATATATATATATATATATATATATAAAAATTAAAAATGCTTACGCACCAGATTCCTTCATTCAAGAAGGTTGCCTCTACAGCTCAATCTGTCATTAAGCAAGACATAATATGTAATTCACTAACACATCACACACTTGTAAGGTATATATATATATATATATATATATATATATATATATATATATATATATATATATATATATATATATATATATATATATATATATATACCTTACAAGTGTGTGATGTGTTAGTGAATTACATATTATGTCTTGCTTGATGACAGATTGAGCTGTAGAGGCAACCTTCTTGAATGAAGGAATCTGGTGCGTAAGCATTTTTAATCTGGAGGCTGTTCGTACTGTTGCCAGGGCGGTTTGAGGTGTTTTGAGTATATACTTTCGTTTGTACGAATGTCACAGGTCTAACCGACCAAGGCACTTGTGAGAGAGACATTCCTTTTGTGATAGGAAAGAGGTCGGTTTGGTAAACGCCAGGTGTCAAGAGAAAACCCCATCTTAAAAGATATGGCATATATTTTAAATGACTTAGAAACAGTTGCCTTTGAAAAGAGAGAGAAGTGTGAAATGTATCTCTTTACTTAATATTGCTTTTGAAAGAGAAAGAAGTGTGAAATGTATCTCTTTACTTAATATTGCTTTGAAAAGAGAGAAGTGTGAAGTGTATCTCTTTACTTA
>NC_061100.1:53876656-53878720 GCF_015104395.2 Macrobrachium nipponense
TAACATAGTTCATTACCCTTGAATATAATAATAAACATAATACCGGAAATTGCATATAGCTCCCACCTTGAATCATGCCACCTTAGGTACGACAGTTGTGTCTACGTATTACAGAAGTCATCAAATACCGTGTAAACATTTTCTGGCACCGAGTAACCTCTCACTCTATCTTTAAACTTCTTCACTACTGGTTAATAGGAATTGATTCAACAGTAACATATTTCAATAATGATTGTTACACTCAGTTTTATATGTTATTATGTACATGATTACACATAAATAAGAGGATATTAGAGTAAACATTTTGTATCTGAAAAAAACAATACAGCCAAAACATAGTTAATAAATATTTTAGTCTAGGAGACTGGTAGGGTCCCGTATGCACTAAGATGTACCCTAAATTTGACTTCAGATCTTGTTTAAAGGTTGTTTGGGCATAAAAAAACACTTGGTCACATGTTCCATAATTGGCCTATTTCTCGCCATTTTGAAATCCAAGAAGGCTGCTTGACAAAAAAGATAAAGTCAATAAATGACCAGAATACACTCAATATGCATATCATTTCAAAGGGCTTGAATAAGAGAATACATGAGAGGATGATTTGAGTATTTTCACATCTATCTGATTTTGATTTTTATTACTTATTTTTTTTGTCTGTCTATGAGTATGTATATGTGTAATTTGTCTGTCTATCTTACAGATAACATTTTTTCTTTTCCGTCATATAGTTCTTGGTCTCTGAATCATAATAATGACTTCTACATCGAAGGACATTTCCCTGCCTCTCACACTTCCAGACAAACGAAAACAACCATTTACAGACATAGAATAGTGTAAAATCTGTCAAAGAAAGGTAAAAAAAAACAGTAAGTACTGAAAAATAAATGGTCGAATGAAAGTGAGAGAGGCGTCATGTGCTTTAAAGACTTAGCGACCTTAATGACGATAAATGTAGTAGGTTTGTGTATCACTTAAACTGTTATAAGTCATATATCTTGAAAGGAAACAGGATTGCATTTGTAGCAGGTTTAAGTGCTGATGATTCCCATGAAAAGCTTGCTGATAAAGAAGAGCCTGCAACCTTCAGAAGTAAAAGACCATCACTGTGTGTCCCCCAAACCAAGAAGCCTCAAGTCTGTGTAAGTGGCAATCATTCCAGCAAGGGTAAATATGAAACTCAGCTTCATTGTATTTGTGAAGTTGAACTTGCTAAATCTTTCTTAGCTGCAGCATGCTTCAACTTAGATGCTATATTTGACAGAACTTCTACTGCAAGATGTCAACAGTGTATTTGCTGCAGACATAATGTGTCATGAAAAATGCTTTAACCAATATATTCTGCAATATAAACGAGAAAAGTATTCCTGATGAAGTGCATGAGGTATTTCAAAACTTGTTATCAACACTGCAGTTGGATTCACATGGATATGCCTTAAGTGACTGCAGAATCATTGTAAATAATGCTCTTCCCACTGACCAACATATGCGTAACCGTAAGTTGAAGCACATGCTTGTAGACCATTTTGGTGAAGAAATATGCTTCACATATCCTAAAAATATAACTAAATCGCATATGTCTTTCTCATCAAAGATTAATAGTGTCTCGCTAAGAGAGAAAATACGAGCTTTTGATTGTGTGAAGCTGTGTGCTGAAAAATTACCTAGGAATGTCAAAATTATGACTTTGGTTTAACAGGAAAGTTTGGATAACTATGATTCAGAACGTCCAGAAAGCTGGAAAATATTCTTTGATAAACTTTTGTCTTCCCATTCAAAGTCAAAACAAGTAATAAAGACGTGTGATTCCATATTTCAGATTGCTCACACACTTGTCCATGATGGTAGGAAAGAAACTCCAATGCATATCAGCATAGCACAAACAATACATGAAATTTCTCGCTCTAAAACACTGATTCGAGTACGAGTACTCAACCACATGGTATATCGAACATTGAAGAGAAATGAAAAATATCGGCTTCCATTACCTCCTGTTATTATCTCTTCAAGTCCCATTCATGGTGCACTGGATAACTTTGACCATGAGGAAGATACTAAGTCAGGAA
>NC_061100.1:53879220-53896720 GCF_015104395.2 Macrobrachium nipponense
ACTAAGTCAGGAATTGGTGGGAGTCATGATACCGTTCTCGTGTTATTCTAAAAGACCTCAGAGCAGCTAGTACATATAGAGGAGATGAGCTGTACCCATACGTTTAGTATTGATACAAGGAAAAGAGCTCTTGAATTCACCCTTCCTTGCCAACTGCTACTTAAAAGTGGCAAAGGTAATAAGCGAGGAGATATACCACATGACTTGGCCCTATGCTAGCCAAGATCCCAAGGGTGCCACAGCTGTTGGATGGGAGAAGGATTGTTTATGGTTTTTGAGTAGATTTCTCATAAAATCTAATGTGTGTGATCATCTGTTACCAGAAACATCTGGTATGCCATCATGGAGTGCATTCAATATTCTCATATCAAATGATAATATGAAACCAACTGCAAAAGCTTTTACACCTATAATTCCACACCCAACAACACAGTATGACACTATATTTACATGTATGGTCAACTTTCAAGGTGCTTTATTGCAGACTGGACAGGATTGTGGTTCACTATGGTGTGCTGAAGGAGTATACAGAATTGCAAAGGAGCTTCAACTTTTACAGTCAGAAAAGTTTAGCAATATATTTCTAGGCCTTGGTGGTTTTCATATGGCCAAAGTAGTAATATCATGCATTGGCAAGTAACTTGAAGACAGTGGTGTGGAACATGTGTTCTCAGAGTATTTTAAAGGGCAGCCTTTATTCACGTGCTCTAAGAGGATTATCTCTAATTGTCGAAGTTATGCATCAACTTCTCTGGAAACAATTCCTTCAACAACAGGGTGACTCTCAAAATCTCACCAAACTTTTTTCAGAAATAGCACTGCTACAACGTTATTGTAATGAACAAAATTCAAGAGAGTCTCAGAGTATCCTTGGAAAATGTAATACCTACATTAGATAAATTTGTTGCAAAAGGAGAAAATCAAAGTGACATCTTTAAATATTGGAGTACATTTCTAACCTACCTGTTCCCTCTGCTAAGAGACCTGACTCGTTCACGTAGGGAAGGAAACTGGGAATTACATTTGTCAGCTGTTCAGCAAGCATTACCACTGTTCTTTACTTTTGAAAAAACACACTATTCACGAGGGGGAACAGTATTTTATGAAGACTGGTTGCAACTGCCACACAAATTTCCTTCAATCCATGCAGAGTTTCTTTAGGGCCATTTTGTTGTGAAACATTCTACTTGTAAATTCAGAAGTGTCCCAGTAGGCCAAGTGCTTGAGCAGATGTACAATAAACCTGCTAAAGGCCATGGGGGCATTGTAGGACTTACAAGAAGGAAAGAGGCAGTAGCTCAGCATGATCTGACTAGGCAAGAAAAATTCCTGATATCGGCCTTTCTTTGTGAGTTTTGTGGCCTTAATGATGAAGATGAGTGTTCTTTACATCACGAGTTTTCAACAGCCACAGCCAAGCATATTTGCATTCAGCAAATCCTTCCATATATTCAGGAAAGAGACAACCCTTTTGATATGTTAAACAACAAAAAGATGAGAAATCTTGTCACTGGAAAAGAGACTAGTGATGAGAAAAGCAAGCATCTTTTGAACTGCATTAGTCTTGGACAGCAAGCATACGAGGAATTTGTCAAAACGAGGTAAAAGATAAAAAAAGGAGTCTGCTTTATCCAATTAAAAAGATGAGTAAGAAGCATAACATATGCTGATATACAGAAAGACACAAATAATGCCCTCCACATTATTGACATTGTTAGAGCCAAAGGCTATGATATCCACAGCTTCTGGCATATAAAATAACATCCACCTCGTTTTACGTAACTAAAGATGGCTATTTGCAAAAGTCCCTCAAATCAGAGCTTACACATATTATTGAAAAAAGACTTAAAGAACTAGCTCCACACAAAGTACCTTTCTCAGACACTACTCATCCTACAGCTATTGTCTTTTGATTTCATGGCATATGCTAGAAAATTATCAGTGACACAGCTGAAGCTGAAAACATTTGGTGATATGACAGCTCACTTGTGGAAAATATTTTCTTGCATGTCAGCCACTTGCAAATGAATTGATGTTGTCTTTGATATTTAAGACCTAGGTAGTATAAAAGACTGTGAAAGGATAAGAAGAAAAGTTGATCCTATAGAGGTATCTATCAATCGCAGTGACACTCCACTTCCAGTAGATATGGCAAGGTTTTGGTCATCAATCAAAAAGAAGGTAAGGCTGCAAGAATTTTTCATCATTTGGTTAATTGAGAAAACGACTCAAGGTACAGAAAGTATGTCCATACCTATATACCTTGGAGGTTTTCATGAAGATGACTTGTAGAAGTGCCTGAGATTCAGCTCTCAAACTGTTGTGGATGTACCGATACTTCATTGTTAACACAAAGAGGCTGATGATAGAATGTTGTTACATTCCATAGAATTATTCAAGAGAGTCATAGTGGCCTCACCAGATACAGATGTTTTAGTATGTATACTGTACCACTTCAGTGAAACTTGGAAATTAAGTGGTCATGCAGCTGTCCATACACTTAGTGGTTGGGACACGACAAGCAAGGTTTCAACGAAACTTGCTGTATTCAAGGCAGCAGAGCAAGATGGAATAGAGTTAATCAAGGATTTTGGAAAAAAATAAAGAACTTTCTTGCCCGAGCCATTGGTGGAGTTAACAAAGATGAATTCAATGAGCTTCGATATTTCCTGTACCATCATAGAAACATTAAAAACCATTTTGAAAGACTTGTTCCAACTTCAAATAGCATACAGCTTCATATTAACCTAGCTTTTTTGCAATGTTATCACTGGGCAAATGCCACAAAAGCTACTATTGATATACGGAATCCACTAGATTATGGTTACATTTTGAAAGATGACTTCCTGGTACCACTTATTGTTTCTGAACCTAATCAACTCCCCGATTTTCCATTTCCATGCACCTGTAAAAAATGCTTTAAGTCAAATGTATGTTCTTGCCGTGTAGCAGACATTAGTTGTTGTCTATTCTGTAAGTGTGATGTAAGTGGGCAGTGTAGCAATCCACATAATACTATAAGAAAGAGACATAATGATTCCAAAGACAGTGATGATGATTTAATGGTGGAATGTGAAATGAAGGTTTAGAGTGTGATTTTTTTTCCAAACAATCAATAGTTCGTTACACAAGTGTATGATTTATTTGCTTAATTTTACTACTGCACAGTATTGTGAAACACAGATAAGCAATTATGTATGAATAAATTTCTTTTAATTTTAATTTTTTTATTTTTACATTTATCGGATGAAAATTCATGTCAAACCATCCTATTATGAATTCTCCTATTAAAAACCTTTGAAATAATATTCATATTTAGCATATTCTGGTCATTTATTGACTTTTATATTTTTGGCAGGCGGCCATCTAGGATTTCAAAATGGCGGAAAACAGGGCAGTTGTGGAACATGTGACCAAAATTTTTTTTAAGTCCAAACAACCCTTAAACAAGATCTGAAGTCAAATTTAGGGCTCCATGACTAAATAGAATCTTTCCCAAACGAAAACGAATATACTGAGGAATGAAATTTATATGATAGATAATACTCTAGGGAAAATTATTATTAACAACTCAAATTGTCATAAAATGTACCCCCACCGCTTCTTCGAGATTCTATGCAGCTATTTTTTATAGATAAAAAAATCAAGTTGCAACACACCATCCGAAAGGAAATGAGACGTAAGTGAAGAACCAGGACGTTACTCGTTTTTCATTTGATAGTCGAAATGAAAATTCGCATACAATAATAAATTCAAAATAGATAAGTCCTGCCACTCAAGTGAAGTTGGTCTCCTATTCAAAACAGCCCACTTTCGCCTCTTGGAAATTCTAGAATACTCTTCGTCTTGGATTTTAAACTAGTAAAGAATACGCTGAAGTTTTGCGGCTCAAACGCGTTTTCTGTACAGCATATAATGCTGTATGAAACTTTCGATGTGCTGCAGTATTAAACTTTTTGCCACGACCGGACCACGCTCAGTTGCTCCCCAGATGCAGTCAAGTGAAGACCCACGAGCCATAGCGAACTTTAACCTTACATGAAATAAAAACTGCAGAGGTTAAAGGGAAGCAATTTGGTTTGTCTGATGATTGGAGGGTGGATGGTCACATACTAATTTTCAGCCCAGAAGAAGTATGGACAGACAGACAAAGATATCACAATAGTTTTCCTTCCAGAAAACTAAAACGGGGCTAATTAACTTTCACGTCCATACCTTATCTTTTTTAACATTCGGTAATAAAATAAGGAAATAAAGGAAATGTTTCCGTTTGCGTGATGTGTAAGTTCGGAGTGAACTAGGACAACTGACAAATAAAAAAGTGACATTTACCTGAAAAATTCTCCTTCACGGCCTCATTCATATGGGAAAGACAAGTCATCCAGTCTCCCGATCTGATGTAGAGGATTTATAGCATTCTTCTAGACATTTCGACAGATACTAGGAATAAGGAATTACATAATTTATAACAAAGGTCTATGCTATCAAAGCATGTGTGATATTAGACACTACTTAATTTCGAATTGTTTCTGGTCTTAGTGCTTCTCTACTTTGTATCTTATTTACAAAGAGAGGTCGACATTTTCAAAATAGAGAACTATAGATGTTTAGCTGTCAGTTATTACACATAATAGCCTCAGAATGATTAGGCTAGGGTGACACCTACCTTATATCTTTTTCTCTGTTGATGCGTGTTTTACTTTAACTTGACTGATATGCCAGGCTTAAAATTCTTCCCCCGCCCCCGCTCACGCCCTCCTCGCCCCCCAGAAGTGTTTGATAATAAATTCACTCACAAATGGATTTATTAAGGTAGAATAACTTGTTTATATGTTATGCGGCAATTAAACCTAATATAACGTGCAATGAAAAGACAATATACAGGATATGTTTGTTGAAGGCCACTTGTTGAAAAATTTGTAAAGATCAATTCTTTTTCTAAAAAGTAATCTTTATTTATATTATTTGCAATATGACGTTATAATAAATGGGTGAGAGATAGCAAACGCCATACATGAGGAATTTGAATAAGTGAGTGAGAAACAGACAGACTGACAGACGGACAGACAGACAGACAGACAGACAGACAGACAGACAGACAGGGAATGGGTAGGAAAACGCTGCAGATAAAGTACTTAATCCAACATAACAGGCAATGCTTTCCTGAATTCTTCCATAGGGCCGTAACTGGAATGAAATTTTTCTTTTGCTTTAGCTAATTAAGGCTTCTTTGTCTGACAGACTCATTGCGTGAACAGTGTAATTTCTGTCTAGGCCAGCCATCACATTTATACGTTTTTGTGACAGTAAAATTCTCTGACCTTTCTGCGACCATCTAATTTGGTACAATAAAAGGACTTCATGTCTATGATCGAGAGCAATTTTTTTCTTTTTTTGATGAAAAAGGAAAAACATTTCCTGTGATATGTATATGTATTATTTGCATACTCAAGTAGCTTCATAAATTTAAAAGAATAGTTTAGAATATGCTGAAGCCGAATTCTTTACTTATTTATATTGGTAACATATCTTATTAGGAATTGTTATTACTATTTCGTGTTATTATCATAATAATAAGATAACTTTTTGCTACAAAAGCTCATCTTCTGGATACTGATGCTCATATTATCAATGCTATTTTAGGCTATTCTTATACCTTTGCCATAGTTTTCATTCAAAACCTTTCACATGTGTAGTTCTGTCAACAATTTGTTTACATTTACCTTCATTCATGAATATATTAATTTCAAATATAGATACCATATCTATATTTAACATTCTGAATGAGAAAACATCTTCGTGGTTCAGCTCAACAGTTTCAGTTATCAGTTTCTAGTTCATTTGGACGGGTACAATTGGCTAACAGCAGTGCCACAATAATTTGTGTGTGCTTACCGAAAGTTGATAATATTCACATATAATGGAAATATAAACAGTCACAGATTAAACACTCCATTGTCTAGATTTAATAGTCTTTTCACAAAGACCTGTTGAAATCTTTTGCATGACGGCCTTTCATACATTAATGAAGGATTAATAATCACAAGCAGAATAGCATAAAACAGAGTATCAAGTATCAAGCCCCATTACCACTGCCTCGTATTGTTAACCATGCCCTCATATACCTGATTTCGTACATTCCTGTCTTCCAGCGGGCGGGTAGAGAACTAAGACTTAAAAGCTCTGTTAAAACTAAACATGGTCCCAACTTACTCTTAAAAGTAAGGAACTGAAAAACACAAGGACCTTTTCACCGTAATTTTTTCTAAACGTCCTTCATTTGAAATAGTTCTTTGGCTCTTTCCAAAATCTGAGCATTAACTTCAGGTTTGTATATAATTCACGTGAGAAAATAATGCAACTGATAACTGGATCAAGCAAAGTACGAAGCTTTCCACTAGACAACCTTTCCAACTTTCTTCTTCGAATTAAGAATAACTACGAATGCATCTGAACTTTCAATAAGTTCACATAAAAGTTGAAGGCTTAAAAGTTTAGGCAAAATTTACTAAAACCTTCAGAGGGCAGGCTTGAGAATCTGGTGTTTTCAATTCAGTAATTCTTACTTGATTTGTTCATAATAAAAATATATATATATAATCAGTGTAACATGCCAAAGGCATTATCGCTGGGAAGAAGAAGCTAAAAGATAACTGGACATCATACATGGAAACAATATTTAACAGAGACAAAGGCAAGAAAATCCCAATATCTTATTAGACGTTAATGAACGGTACAATGCATGCAAAGGGATCGATGTAGTGTTTATAAGACTGGCGTTGTATGAAAAATCTGTGGAATTATTTAAATTTTTTATAAGGGTTCCCCCTTCGATTTTACAGATGGAGAGTTGGCTTAGCAATATCTGGCGCAATTTTCAAGTCCTTTCCCCTCCTCGCCTTTTTTTGGGACATATTTGCATCACACTTAACGTTAAACCTAGATGAATAAAAGCATATTCATTATTCAAAACGCTGGATAAGATACAAGAAAAGGAGGAAACTAATATGAAAGTATGAAAACCCACGATGTTATTCATTTCCTTGTGAAAGAATAGACAATCTGGTTATACATGTCCCCGGAATGAGTTACGTCTCTTATTGGAGATGGAAATTCTCATTAAAAGACTGAAAGAGAGAGAGAGAGAGAGAGAGAGAGAGAGAGAGAGAGAGAGAGAGAGAGAGAGAGAGAGAGAGAGAGAGAGGCCGTTTTCATTACATGACGGAAAATTAAGAGATATCTTTTCATCTCGTCTCTGGCAGCTTGATATGCTTCCAAGCACGCGAATTGGAGGCAAATCCAGATGAATTCTTTGAAGCAGAGATTATTTTCCTTTTGGTTTCTTTTCTTACTCTTGCTTTTTACGCAAAAAGTTAGAGCGCTTTTATCTGGAAGGGGAACTCTAATAAATACAGGGTTTGATGCAGCTAGGCATAAATGAAAAGTATTATGCAGTGGAATAATTCTTGTAGAACTAGCAATAATTCTTTAAAGTGAATTATGGCTAAAACAAATTCAAAAGTTTAAAATAGTGTCCAATAACATTGCATTGAAGATCATAATAATAATAATAATAATAATAATAATAATAATAATAATAATAATAATAATAATACAATAATAATAATAATAATAATAATAATAATAATAATAATAATAATAATAATAATATACAGCCAACCAAGAGGGGAAGACAACCACCAAGAAATTCCTGAAGCCGAACCAAGTAAGAGACTCTGGGAAAACATATGGAGCAATCCGGTATCACACAACAAACATGCAACATGGCTCCAGGAAGTCAAGGAAGAAGAAACAGGGAGAATAAAACAAAGATTGACAGAGATAATGACAGACGCAGTCAGACACCAACTAAAGAAAATGCCAAACTGGAAAGCCCCAGGTCCTGATGAAGTCCATGGATACTGGCTCAAAAACTTCAAGGCCCTACACCCAGGAATAGCAGAACAACTCTAGCATTGTATCTCAAATCACGATGCACCCAAATGGATGACCACAGGAAGAACATCCTTAGTACAAAAAGACAACAGTAAGGGAAATATAGCCAGTAACTACAGGCCTATCACCTGCCTACCAATAATGTGGAAGTTACTAACAGGTATCATCAGTGAAAGGCTATACAATTACCTAGAGACAAACACCATCCCCCACCAACAAAAGGGCTGCAGAAGGAAGTGTAGGGGCACAAAAGACCAGCTCCTGATAGACAAAATGGTAATGAAGAACAGTAGGAGAAGGAAAACCAACCTAAGCATGGTCATGGCTAGACTATAAGAAAGCCTTCGACATGATACTACACACATGGCTAATAGAATGCTTGAAAATATATAGGGCAGAGGAAAACACCATCAGCTTCCTAAAAAATACAATGCGCAACTGGAATACAATACTTACAAGCTCTCGAATAAGACTAGCAGAGGTTAATATCAGGAGAGGGATCTTCCAGGGCGACTCACTGTCCCCACTACTCTTCGTAGTAGCTATGATTCCCATGACAAGAGTACTACAGAAGATGGATGCCGGGTACCAACTCAAGAAAAGAGGCAACAGAATCAACCATCTGATGTTCATGGACGACATCAAGCTGTATGGTAAGAGCTTCAAGGAAATAGATACCCTAATCCAGACTGTAAGGATTGTATCTGGGGACATCAGGATGGAGTTTGAAATAGAAAAATGCGCCTTAGTCAACATACAAAAAGGCAAAGTAACGAGAACTGAAGGGATAAAAAAGCTACAGATGGGAGCAACATCAAACACATAGATGAGACAGGATACAAATACCTGGGAATAATGGAAGGAGGGGATATAAAACACCAAGAGATGAAGGACACGATCAGGAAAGAATATATGCAGAGACTCAAGGCGATACCTAAGTCAAAACTCAACACCGGAAATATGATAAAAGCCATAAACACATGGGCAGTGCCAGTAATCAGATACAGTGCAGGAATAGTGGAATGGACGAAGGCAGAACTCCGCAGCATAGATCAGAAAACCAGGAAACATATGACAATACACAAAGCACTACACCCAAGAGCAAATACGGACAGACTATACATAATATGAAAGGAAGGAGGGAGAGGACTGCGTCAACATCGAGAACAGAGCACTGGGGCAATATCTGAAAACCAGTGAAGATGAGTGGCTAAAGAGTGCATGGGAAGAAGGACTAATAAAAGTAGACGAAGACCCAGAAATATACGGAGACAGGAGAATGACAAACAGAACAGAAGACTGGCACAACAAACCAATGCACAGACAATACATGAGACAGACTAAAGAACTAGCCAGCGATGACACATGGCAATGGCTACAGAGGGGAGAGCTAAAGAAGGAAACTAAAGGAATGATAACAGCGACACAAGATCAGGCCCTAAGAACCAGATATGTTCAAAGAACGATAGACGGAAATAACATCTCTCCCATATGTAGGAAGTGCAATACGAAAAATGAAACCATAAACCACATAGCAAGCGAATGCCCGGCACTTCCACAGAACCAGTACAAAAAGAGGCATGATTCAGTGGCAAAAGCCCTCCACTGGAGCCTGTGCAAGAAACATCAGCTACCATGCAGTTATAAGTGGTACGAGCACCAACCTGAGGGAGTGATAGAAAACGATCAGGCAAAGATCCTCTGGGACTATGGTATCAGAAAGGATAGGGTGATACGTGCAAATAGACCAGACGTGACGTTGATTGACAAAGTCAAGAAGAAAGTATCACTCATTGAAGTCGCAATACCATGGGACACCAGAGTTGAAGAGAAAGAGAGGGAAAACATCGATAAGTATCAAGATCTGAAAATAGAAATAAGAAGGATATGGGATATGCCAGTGGAAATCGTACCCATAATTATAGGAGCACTAGGCACAAGCCCAAGATCCCTGAAAAGGAATCTAGAAAAACTAGACGCTGAAGTAGTTCCAGGACTCATGCAGAAGAGTGTGATCCTAGAAAGGGCTCACATAGTAAGAAAAGTGATGGACTCCTAAGGAGGCAGGATGCAACCCGGAACCCCACACTATAAATACCACCCAGTCGAATTGGAGGACTGTGATAGAGCAAAAAAAAGAAAAATAATAATAATAATGAATTAATAATAATAATTAATAATAATAATAATAAATAATGAATAATAATAATAGATAAGTAATAATAATAATAATAATAATAATAATAATAATAAATAATGATAATAATAATAATAATAATAATAATCGATTCTCTCCACATTTGTATTGTTAGAAGTCACAAATACATATAGTACAGAGACAGAATTGACGAACGTACATACAACAGTTTGAGACTACAAATCTACCCACAGGCGGGTGTCAAGGTAGGAGTGGCTTTCAAAACTCTTACTGCTAAAATTCACAATATACTCTCAAGGGACAGTACCGATAAACGTACCCACCATAGGAGACTAGAAATCCACACTAGCACATCTTACAGGTGTCAGGAAGATAGGGTTGGAGATCCCATTAGTATTGCTGCACACTTATTGTGTTTAATATGGTAATCCTATTTCCATACATCTCTACTGCCTACCTTAAAATTTGAACAATTTGCAAATCTATTTTGACATTAATTAAAGGATCAAGTTTAAACACTCCTTCACTGATATTCATATTATGGTTGTAACGTTCTTTTATAAAGCTAAAATCAATGATATTCCTTTCCACAATCCTTTTTGCCCTCTCCCATTTGATAGCATGATTGTCTCACTAACATGTACAAAAAATCCCCTGTTCCCCGAGCATATCTCACATTTTTTTATGTTATTCTATTCTCTTTTCTAGTCCTTGACCGTTTTATCAATATAAAAGTTATCACAAGAACTTACATGGACTTTTATTTATATATATATATGGTGTGTACGTTTTTCAGTACTGTCCGCTGAGAGTATATATTGAGAATTTTAGCCAAACGAGTTTTAAAAGCAACTCCTACCTTGACATCCGCCTGTGGGGGATCTGCATTCTCAAATGGTTTTGTGTATGTTCGACAGTACTGTGTCTGTAGTATATACGTATATTTGTAACTTCTGATACTATATATCAGTCCTTTGTCAGAGGCTTGGAAATATAGTCGAAACTGGTCAGGTCCTACATACATACCGTCTCTTAATTTTCACCTGTGGATATGTGTGATAAGTGAATTTACTGTTAAGGTGATTATAGTTCTATATATTTTACACACACACACACACACACACACACACACACACACACACACATACATATATATATATATATACATATATATATATTGTATATATATATATATAGACATATATATATATATATATATATAATATATATATATATATATATATATATATATATATATATATAATATATATATATATATATATTTATATATATATATATATATATATATCTATATATAGATTATATATATATATATATATATATATATATATATATATGTATATATATATATATACGTATATATCATATACATATATATATATATATATATATATATATATATATATATATATATATATATATAATATATATATATATATATATATATATATATACATATATATATATATATATATATATATATATATATATTAATACATATATATAATATATACATATATATATATGTAATATATATATATATATATATATATATATATATATATGTGTGGTGTGTGTGTGTGTAAATATATATATATATATATATATATATATATATATATATATATATATCTATATATATAATATATTTTATATTTATATATATATATATATATATATATATATATATATATATATATATATGTATATGATATCGTATATATATATATATATATATATATATATATATTATATATATATATATATATATATATATATACCACACACACATATATATATATATATATATATATATATATATATATACATATATATATATATATATATATATATATATATAATATATATATATATATATATATATATATATATATAACATATACATATATATAAATATATATATATATATATATTATATATATATATATATATATATATATATATATATACATATATATACATATATATATATATATATATATATATATATATATATATATATATATATATATATACCATACATATATATATAAATATATATATATATATATATATTATATATATATATATATATATATATTTTTTGATTTTTTTTTTTTTTGTATTTATTGACTGCCTCGTCTTCCAAGCCGTATTTAATGTATTTTATTTCTAAAAGAGCAGCCATATTCACCCAAATATCAGCTGATTTTAGGCGGGAACCCAAAGCACACCAGCCAGAGATAGGAACTTCCTGTTAGAAGGGGGGAAATAAAGACTTCTCAGCCTTAAGGACGTATCCCAAAGGGAAGGGTGCAGGTAGCCAGGTACTTATTAGGCCTACGTCTTAAGCTCCTTTTTCCTGTGAACCCTCTGCTGGCTGTATGTTCTGTTTCCAGGATGCCCTGCTCTTGGGGGGGTTAAGCTGACCCCCAACACCCATGCTACACACCTGCCTTCGACCTCAGTCAGCTCCAGTCGTGACCTCGGACGGATGTCCCAGCCACCAGCCTTCCATTTTAGGCCTACCACTGCACTATTGGCGCGCCCAGAGCCCCAGACCTGAGACAAAGCCGACGCTGCATTTCTACAAAGGTCCACTGATCATGGTATCCAGGTACATCTTGTGAAACAGTCATATTGCCAGTTGCTTACCTCCAAGTGTCGTATTTACTCCCCATTTTCAAAATTCAAACTTCTAACTCTCAAATGAACATCCCTTTGTTCCTCTCACTGCCTCGAGGCCGCATGCTTCCCTTGTGTGATCGTTCCAGACAAATGAAGTCATTGAATATTTCATTTAACGCTAAGAGTTCCTCCCCAGTGTGTTAGACAAAGTGAGTAACTGTAACTTGTGCAAGAACTCTGATTATTTTGTGTCTAATCTGGGATTTCTTCCAGATCTCATGAGTCACGTATGAACAATTTTAAAAGCCAGCTTTTACGTGAACCGCATTTTTAGCCAACTATCCATCCCCTTGTGAGAGATAATATTGGTCCCACGTGTGGACCAGTTGCATTTACTTTCCCAGGCTATTAAGCAGCCTCCTGTAAATAAATGTATGTAAAGTAACTAGCTGAGTTTTCTGGCGACCTCCTCTAGACTAAATTAACACTATAAATCCTTTTATGGTAAGTTCAATTAATTTATTCTGCATTTTCCCTCAACTATTTTTGTATACGTACTAGAGCCCCTTCAGGCCAGGGCTTAAAACGTAACAATATATATATATATATATATATTATATATATATATATATATATATAATATATATATATATATATATATATATATATATATATATATATATATATATATATATATATATATATATATATACAGGGTGGGCCAAAAGTAGCCTCACAGTTAAAACAGATAAAAAATAATTTATTAAACGCATAAAATTTTTCAGACATGAATAAGTGGCATATTTAAGAATGAGTGACATGAAAAGGATAAAAATAAGTAGCATATATTAATGACACAGTATTAATTTTCTATTGAAGAGAGTAACTGTGAGGCTACTTTTGCCCCACCCTGTATATAATTATATATATTGATATATATAATGGTAGTATCTATATATATATATATATATATATATATAGTATAGATATATATGTATATAGGATATATATATATATATCATAGTTCAAATAATCTTTTGGTTGGTGAATCTCTTGACTGAATTCTTAGGGCATTTTTCGTCGTTACTAACTCTCTATGGAGTGAGAGATGTAATTCACCACTTTCGACCGGTATAGAAGAGGTTGGTGATGATTCAACCCTTTAATCGTTTAGTACATATATATACGTAGCGCGCCAACACAACCTGAGCCAGTTAGTACGTATATATAAGTGGGAAGATGTTTTCACTGTGACGTTTAGTACGTATATATACGATTGATTTTTCCTCCCTTTCTTTCAAGGCAAATCCTCTATAATATGTTTTCTCTAGGTCCGAGGGAGTGTTGTTGACCATATCCAAACAGAAACAAGTCCTCCCGAACCCCCTTTTATCATAATTTTTCTGATTTTCTATATCTAATGCGGGAATTCGCCAATCACTTGGCGACATCGCTTTGTAGCGAGAAAGCACGATGTTAGGCTGGTTTGTTTCACATACACGGAATTTTCGCCTTTCGACGCAGGTGATAGAGGGCCTATAATCCTATTTAATCCAACTCAGCATCGGTCTTGAGTTGTTTTCTTCTGTTTTTCTTTTCCTGCGCTACCGCAAATAAAAAACAATAAGTAGGTAATTGTAGTTTATTGACACTATTCCGACTGAAATATAAAAAAAAAAAAAAAATACATATGAGAACGTTAAGAACAAAAGGTTAGATATAGAACACACAAACTGTCATCCGACAGTGAGAATGATGAAAACGGGTTGCCAGCAATTTCTGGTCATTTCATTGATAAAGGAAAATCTATTAAGTCAGAAGATGAAATTTATCAGTAACACAATTTTCTTAACCAAATTATCCTTTAGCCGTGTAAAGAGAGAGAGAGAGAGAGAGAGAGAGAGAAGAGACGAGAGAGAGAGAGAGAGAGAGAGAGAGAAATGTTTTCCTTATATTGTACTTTATCTTGTACAGTAATTCGAACCTTACAATTTTGTCATTGGTATGTTAAAACGTTAGAGAATTCTAACATTAAAAGAACAAATAATTTTAAAAAATATATATAGATATACTATATATATATATATATATATATATATTATAAATATATATGTAAAGTGTGGCCTTATAAGCACAGATCTTCATTGATTTGCAAGTCTTCATCTTTTCGGTTGCTGGTGTTGAGGTTAATATGTTGAAGGTGGGGGTGAAATGCTAAAACATAGTCATTGTTTGACATGCAAACCTTTTCCTTTCTAAGAGAGGCAGTCATTGTGTTACATCCGCTAAATGCATTTAGCGGATGTAACACAGTGACTGCCTTTTTGTAATATTCAAGAAGAGAAGTGCATTTTTTTTTACTCTCTTTCACTTTTGATGATCTGGGCAATGCCTGTGATCTCAACCTTATTATCATTGTTTGGATGCTGAAAAATAGGCATGCCTGTCTCAAGGAAGGATGTTTTGGCTGTTGCGTCCCTTGGATTATGGTCCAAACTGTCAACAGCCTAAGTTGTAGCCCTTTTCCTTCACAGCCGTGTTACAACTGTTTCTCCCAACCCTTTTGTTAATTCCAGAATCTTACTGTAGCTAATGCTGATTCCATGTTGATGAAGTACATCAACTTACAATTTCTAGCCAGGAGATGAAGGTACATTGGGAATGGAAGTTTTCTGGATTGTCTGCTATAAGCAGTACTTGATTTTCCATAATTAATTTGGGATTTCATTTACCCACCGTTTTGCATTACACTTACAAATTCCAGCAAACTTAGTAACACAGATTCTCTCTTAATGTCTCCTGTTAAGGTTCCATCAAATTCTCAAACATGTTGGCCGCGATTAGTGCATTATTGTAGTCTCATATGCAGTGACTAGGGCTTTTCCAACTTCCCTTTGAATGAAAACCTCTTTTATCTATTTTTGGTTCACTAAGACAGCATAAAAATTGAGATGTTCCAGTCTTTGTATAAATCACAAAGTCCCGCCATTGTAAAATAGCAGCACTATCTGTAGTCACTTGCTTCACTCGTATGTTTATTTCAAACTCAGTAAAAGCATGGCCAGGCCTGATACAAATTGTCCTAGGAAAGAATATCTCCACCAATAAGCTTGGTCAAAAGTTTCTCATACAGCAAATTCACTGTTGCAGCTTAAAAATGGCAACGCCATGGCCAGTTGTGTATCTTTGATTGGTGCTGGTTTGTCACAAATAGCGCAAATGCCTTTTTTCTGTCTTAGAGTAATATGTATGAACTGTACAAATAAGGTAACATCTTTTGTTTGCACAATGACTTCCTTTTCAGTTTTGGGATTTTGAACTTGTGCATATATGATACATCATATTTATCGTTGTTCTTTTCAAAGGTCTACTGAATTCTGACATCTTCATCAAGCCTTTTTGGATCAAAAGGTATAGGCTATTCATTCAAGTTGTAAAATTCAGGTAAGTTTTTAGCAAGGGTAACAGCCTTCACCGGATGAGTCCACTAATCTTTTATTTGTGTCCTCTTGCCACACAACACAAAGCATTCTGTTAGTTTTGATGTCTTTAGGAAAAACTTCTATTTCCAAGATTAAGCTGCCATTACTTTTGTTCCATAGGGTGAGGGTTTATCCTTTTACAAGATATATGCACTTTCAGAAATGGGCCACAACGACTCAGAAATATTATAATCCTACCCCTAGCCCTATCATTCATCCGCTGCTATTCAGTTCCCTCGTGATCTGTACACATTACAGAAAACTATAGTCGCATCTTCTTTGCCTCGGCCCTCCTACACTGTCAATTCAGGTGTGGATGTTTAACTTAGAACTAGAGCTAGCTAAGCAGCATTTGGGAAACTAATAACATATATCTACTATTAGCTAGAATTGAACCCTATGCTGAGTCCCAAAGTTATAATGTCAACCAATGTGCCCTGGTAGTGCATTGATACTACACTATTGCGCTGTTACAATTTTTTTTAAATTATGGTGAAAATTAATTAAAAAGAGCTTAATTCATCACTAACCTACAAAAATAAACTGAGTAAGCTGAAGTTACCACAAATCCGCATATTACTTGGCCTTTTACCTCCTATATTAAGTTAAAAAAAAAAAAAAAGCGATGCAAAGTTATGATGGTAATATGTTTTCTAGAAGCCTTTGAAAAAACGTAATTGCATTGCTTCATTTCCTAGTTGAGTCGAAATTCTTACCCAATGAAAATTACTTTTAGAAGTACTATAACGAAGTCTATCTGGGGAATTACTTTATCAAATCCCCTCATTTTGAAGATTTATCTCTAAATAGTTTTTAGTTCCAATTGTACTTCGAAATTTCGAAGCATAACTTAGAGCAAAAATGTATGACATCAATATTCATTACTTTTATCCCTTTCCTCAAATATAGAGGAAGGACAAAATAAAACATATGATACTGATATTGTAGGGTCCCACCCCCGGACCTACACACCGTCCATCTTACCTGGCAAGCTAATTTCCCCACACCAAGCTTGCCAAACACGCACATGCAAGAAACACAGCAGAAGCAGACATCACGCATCTTTTGTGCATATATTATCATTCATATTACTCTTATGTTAAATGTATCTTTCTTAGCATATGCAATATAATGTTAGCATTCCAGCTATAGGTATCATAACTTTATTTGTGTCTCGTATATCAATTTATATACATTCTTCCATCCTTTAACAAACGTATGTGTGCCCGTACGCTTTCTGAATTTTTCAAACCAG